>NW_024345490.1:0-586 GCF_902729225.1 Pteropus medius
ACTAAAGCCCACAAAAGTAGGACAGCATCCATATACTATACCTAAGCATAGTGACTACCTGAAATAGGAAATTAAATAGAATCAAGAATCCCCTATCATAATAACTAAATAGGAAATTAAATAGAATCAAGAATCCCCTATCATAATGTCTAGGATATAATAGAAAATCGTTTGTCATATCAAAAATGAAGAAAATCATGATCTGAACAATTAACTAATGCCAATATCATGATGAATTAGATGTTGAAAATTTCTTACAAGTATTTTAAAGCAGCCATCATAAAAATGCTTCAACAATCAATTACGAATTCTCCTGAAACAAATGATAAAATAGAGAATTCCAGCAAAGAAATAAAAATTTTGAAAAGGAACCAAATGAAAAGTGTGGAACTGAAAAATACGACTGAAATTAAAAAAAAATCAAACTCATTATATGATCTCAAAAATAGAATTGAATTGACAGAGGATAGAATTAGTGAATTTAAAAACAAATCAATAGAATTCACCCAATTGTAACAACCGAGACAAAGAGGACTAAAACAAAAATGAAAAGAGCTTCAATATTTTGTGGTATAATGATAAAAGA
>NW_024345491.1:0-15184 GCF_902729225.1 Pteropus medius
GGAAGGAGCCCCGGGGCCTCTGGGATGAAAAGAGATCATGCTGAATTGTGGCTCAGGAACGCCCGGTGTCCACACTGCGGGGAGGTGGAGGTGCTAGGAGCGGCCTGTCTTCTGTGGTAGACCAGGGGTCCACGCAGGTTTCTTCGAAAATCCACCCTATACATATATATGCATATAGATGAACATATATATGCATATATATGTATATGGTAGCTTTGGCAAAAAGCTCTCTGGTGACGTCCATTTTGAGCCAGAATCGCAGACTTCCGAGAGAAGGCTCACTTGCGGCAAATGCATAGCCCTCCCGGGGCCTTGGGGCTCTGTGGGCGATGCTCGGTCATCTGCGGGGACTGGGGTACCGAAGTTGGAGGAGCACTCACTGACACTTTGAGCTCCTACAGGTACAAACTACATCCCATTCGTCTCTGTATGCTCTTGCAGGGTTCAGGGCCACCCACAGACAGCGTACCGAGGGGTGCTTTGGCCCCTGCGTCCATGGCGGCCGTCACCCGCTGGAAAGAGTTCAGTTGGGAGACACTGCAGACAGCTGTGGGTCTGAATTCGGCCTCCGTGCCTTAGGAGCTTTGAGATCAGCTCTTTGAGCCTTTCATTTCTTCATTTTGACTGCGTCCACGGGGACCATTACGACCATCCCAGGCAGAAAGGTGAGGGAGAGGGAGGTGTCTGCTTCCGTCCTCAAGTCTGATTTCCACTGCGGAAAGCGGGAAGGAGCCGAGGCCTTAGGAAAGAGCCCCGGGGCCTCTGGGATGAAAAGAGATCGTGCTGAATTGTGGCTCTGGAACGCCCGGTGTCCACACTGCGGGAGGTGGAGGTGCTAGGAGCGGCCTGTCTTCTGTGGTAGACCAGGGGTCCACGCAGGTTTTCTTCGAAAATCCACCATATACATATATATGCATATAGATGAACATATATATGCATATATATGTATATGGTAGCTTTGGCAAAAAGCTCTCTGGTGACTTCCATTTTGAGCCAGAATCGCAGACTTCCGAGAAAAGGCTCACTTGCGGCAAATGCACAGCCCTCCCGGGGCCTTGGGGCTCTGTGGGCGATGCTCGGTCATCTGCGGGTACTGGGGTAACGAAGTTGGAGGAGCACTCACTGACACTTTGAGCTCCTAGAGGTACAAACTACGTCTCATTCGTCTCTGTATGCTCTTGCAGGGTTCAGGGCCACCAACAGACAGCGTACCCAGGGATGCTTTGGCCCCTGCGTCCATGGCGGCCGTCACCCGCTGGAAAGAGTTCAGTTGGGAGACACTGCAGACAGCTGTGGGGCTGAATTTGGCCTCCGTGCCTTAGGAGCTTTGCGATCAGCTCTTTGAGCCTTTCATTTCTTCATTTTGAATGCGTCCACGGGGACCATTACGACCATCCCAGGCAGAAAGGTGAGGGAGAGGGAGGTGTCTGCTTCCGTCCTGAAGTCTGATTTCCACTGCGGTAAGCGGGAAGGAGCCGAGGCCTTAGGAAGGAGCCCCGGGGCTTCTGGGATGAAAAGAGATCATGCTGAATTATGGCTCTGGAACGCCCGGTGTCCACATTGCGGGGAGGTGGAGGTGCTAGGAGCGGCCTGTCTTCTGTGGTAGACCAGGGGTCCACGCAGGTTTCCTTCGAAAATCCACCATATACATATAGATGCATATAGATGCATATATATATGCATCTATATGTATATGGTAGCTTTGGCGAAAAGCTCTCTGGTGACGTCCACTTTGAGCCAGAATCGCAGACTTCTGAGAAAAGGCTCACTTGCGGCAAATGCACAGCCCTCCCGGGGCCTTGGGGCTCTTTGGGCCATGCCCGGTCATCTGCGGGTACTGGGGTAGCGAAGTTGGAGGAGCACTCACTGACACGTTGAGCTCCTAGAGGTACAAACTACGTGTCATTCGTCTCTGCATCCTCTTGCATGGGTCAGAGCCGCCCACAGACAGCGTACCCGGGGATGCTTTGGCCCCTCCGTCCATGGCGGCCGTCACCCGCTGGAAAGAGTTCAGTTGGGAGACACTGCAGACAGCTGTGGGTCTGAATTCGGCCTCCGTGCCTTAGGAGCTTTGCGATCAGCTCTCTGAGCCTTTCATTTCTTCATTTGAATGCGT
This sequence comes from Pteropus medius, assembly GCF_902729225.1. Taxonomy (NCBI): domain Eukaryota; kingdom Metazoa; phylum Chordata; class Mammalia; order Chiroptera; family Pteropodidae; genus Pteropus; species Pteropus medius. Next base: position 2,117 of record NW_024345491.1, read on the forward strand.
CCACGGGGACCATCACGACCATCCCAGGCAGAAAGGTGAGGGCGAGGGAGGTGTCTGCTTCCGTCCTGAAGTCTGATTTCCACTGCGGAAAGCGGGAAGGAGCCGAGGCCTTAGGAAGGAGCCCCGGGGCCTCTGGGATAAAAAAAGAGATCATGCTGAATTGTGGCTCTGGAACGCCCGGTGTCCACACTGCGGGGAGGTGGAGGTGCTAGGAGCGGCCTGTCTTCTGTGGTAGACCAGCGGTCCACGCAGGTTTCCTTCGATAATCCACCATATACATATATATGCATATAGATGAAGATATATATGCATATATATGTATATGGTAGCTTTGGCAAAAAGCTCTCTGGTGACGTCCATTTCGAGCCAGAATCGCAGACTTCCGAGAAAAGGCTCACTTGCTGCAAATGCACAGCCCTCCCGGGGCCTTGGGGCTCTGTGGGCGATGCTCAGTCATCTGCGGGTACTGGGGTAGCGAAGTTGGAGGAGCACTCACTGACACTTTGAGCTCCTAGAGGTACAAACTACGTCTCATTCGTCTCTGTATGCTCTTGCAGGGTTCAGGGCCACCCACAGACAGCGTACCCAGAGTTGCTTTGGCCCTGCGTCCATGGCGGCCGTCACCCGCTGGAAAGAGTTCAGTTGGGAGACACTGCAGACAGCTGTGGGTCTGAATTCGGCCTCCGTGCCTTAGGAGCTTTGCGATCAGCTCTTTGAGCCTTTCATTTCTTCATTTTGAGTGCGTCCACGGGGACCATTACGACCATCCCAGGCAGAAAGGTGAGGGAGAGGGAGGTGTCTGCTTCCGTCCTGAAGTCGGATTTCCACTGCGGAAAGCGGGAAGGAGCCGAGGCCTTAGGAAGGAGCCCCGGGCCTCTGGGATGAAAAGAGATCATGCTGAATTGTGGCTCTGGAACGCCCGGTGTCCACACTGCGGGGAGGTGGAGGTGCTAGGAACGGCCTGTCTTCTGTGGTAGACCAGGGGTCCACGCAGGTTTCCTTCGAAAATCCACCATATACATATATATGCATATAGATGAATATATATGCATATATATGTATATGGTAGCTTTGGCAAAAAGCTCTCTGGTGACGTCCATTTTGAGCAGAATCGCAGACTTCCGAGAAAAGGCTCACTTGCGGCAAATGCACAGCCCTCCCGGGGCCTTGGGGCTCTGTGGGCGATGCTCGGTCTTCTGCGGAGACTGGGGTACCGAGGTTGGAGGAGCACTCACTGACACTTTGAGCTCCTAGAGTACAAACTACGTCTCATTCGTCTCTGTATGCTCTTGCAGGGTTCAGGGCCACCCACAGACAGCGTACCCAGGGATGCTTTGGCCCCTGCGTCCATGGCGGCCGTCACCAGCTGGAAAGAGTTCAGTTGGGAGACACTGCAGACAGCTGTGGGTCTGAATTCGGCCTCCGTGCCTTAGGAGCTTTGCGATCAGCTCTTTGAGCCTTTCATTTCTTCATTTTGAATGCGTCCATGGGGACCATTACGACCATCTCAGGCAGAAAGGTGAGGGAGAGGGAGGTGTCTGCTTCCGTCCTGAAGTCTGATTTCCACTGCGGAAAGCGGGAAGGAGCCGAGGCCTTAGGAAGGAGCCCCGGGGCCTCTGGGATGAAAAGAGATCATGCTGAATTGTGGCTCTGGAACGCCTGGTGTCCACACTGCGGGGAGGTGGAGGTGCGAGGAGCGGCCTGTCTCCTGTGGTAGAGCAGGGGTCCACGCAGGTTTCCTTCGAAAATCTACCATATACATATATATGCATATGATGAACATATATATGCATATATATGTATATGGTAGCTTTGGCAAAAAGCTCTCTGGTGACGTCCATTTCGAGCCAGAATCGCAGACTTCCGAGAAAAGGCTCACTTGCGGCAAATGCACAGCCCTCCCGGGGCCATGGGGCTCTGTGGGCGATGCTCGGTAATCTGCGGGTACTGGGGTACCGAAGTTGGAGGAGCACTCACTGACACTTTGAGCTCCTAGAGGTCCAAACTACGTCTCATTCGTCTCTGTATGCTCTTGCAGGGTTCAGGCCCACCCACAGACAGCGTACCCAGGTATGCTTTGGCCCCTGCGTCCATGGCGGCCGTCACCCGCTGGAAGGAGTTCAGTTGGGAGACACTGCAGACAGCTGTGGGTCTGAATTTGGACTCCGTGCCTTAGGAGCTTTGCGATCAGCTCTTTGAGCCTTTCATTTCTTCATTTTGAATGCGTCCACGGGGACCATTACGACCATCCCGGGCAGAAAGGTGAGGGAGAGGAGGTGTCTGCTTCCGTCCTGAAGTCTGATTTCCACTGCGGAAAGCGGGAAGGAGCCGAGGCCTGAGGAAGGAGCCCCGGGGCCTCTGGGATAAAAAGAGATCATGCTGAATTGTGGCTCTGGAACGCCCGGTGTCCACACTGCGGGGAGGTGGAGGTGCTAGGAGCGGCCTGTCTTCTGTGGTAGACCAGCGGTACACGCAGGTTTCCTTCGATAATCCACCATATACATATATATGCATATAGATGAACATATATATGCATATATATGTATATGGTAGCTTTGGCAAAAAGCTCTCTGGTGACGTCCATTTTGAGCCAAAAACGCAGACTTCCGAGTAAAGGCTCACTTGCGGCAAATGCCCAGCCCTCCCGGGGCCTTGGGGCTCTGTGGGCGATGCTCGGTCATCTGCGGGGACTGGGGTACCGAAGTTGGAGGAGCACTCACTGACACTTTGAGCTCCTACAGGTACAAACTACGTCCCATTCGTCTCTGTATGCTCTTGCAGGGTTCAGGGCCACCCACAGACAGCGTACCCAGGGATGCTTTGGCCCCTGCGTCCATGGCGGCCGTCACCCGCTGGAAAGAGTTCAGTTTGGAGACACTGCAGACAGCTGTTGGTCTGAATTCGGCCTCCGTGCCTTAGGAGCTTTGCGATCAGCTCTTTGAGCCTTTCATTTCTTCATTTTGAATGCGTCCACGGGGACCATTACGACCATCCCAGGCAGAACGGTGAGGGACAGGGAGGTGTCTGCTTCCGCCTGAAGTCTGATTTCCACTGCGGAAAGCGGGAAGGAGCCGAGGCCTTAGGAAGGAGCCCTGGGGCCTCTGGGATGAAAAGAGATCATGCTGAATTGTGGCTCTGGAACGCCTGGTGTCCACACTGCGGGGAGGTGGAGGTGCGAGGAGCGGCCTGTCTTCTGTGGTAGAGCAGGGGTCCAGGCAGGTTTCCTTCGAAAATCCACCATATACATATATATGCATATAGATGAACATATATATGCATATATATGTATATGGTAGCTTTGGCAAAAAGCTCTCTGGTGACGTCCATTTCGAGCCAGAATCGCAGACTTCCGAAAAAGGCTCACTTGCGGCAAATGCACAGCCCTCCCGGGGCCTTGGGGCTCTGTGGGCGATGCTCGGTCATCTGCGGGTACTGGGGTAGCGAATTTGGAGGAGCACTCACTGACACTTTGAGCTCCTAGAGGTACAAACTACGTCTCATTCGTCTGCGTATGCTCTTGCAGGGTTCAGGGCCACCCACAGACAGCGTACCCAGGGATGCTTTGGCCCCTGCGTCCATGGCGGCCGTCACCGCTGGAAAGAGTTCAGTTGGGAGACACTGCTGACAGCTGTGGGTCTGAATTCGGCCTCCGTGCCTTAGGAGCTTTGCGATCAGCTCTTTGAGCCTTTCATTTCTTCCTTTTCAATGCGTCCACGGGGACCATTACGACCATCCCAGGCAGAAAGGTGAGGGAGAGGGAGGTGTCTGCTTCCGTCCTGAAGTCTGATTTCCACTGCGGAAAGCGGGAAGGAGCCGAGGCCTTAGGAAGGAGCCCCGGGGCCTCTGGGTTGAAAAGAGATCATGCTGAGTTGTGGCTCTGGAACGCCCGGTGTCCACATTGCGGGGAGGTGGAGGTGCGAGGAGCGGCCTGTCTTCTGTGGTAGAGCAGGGGTCCAGGCAGGTTTCCTTAGAAAATCCACCATATACATATATATGCATATAGATGAACATATATATGCATATATATGTATATGGTAGCTTTGGCAAAAAGCTCTCTGGTGATGTCCATTTTGAGCCAGAATCGCAGACTTCCGAGAAAAGGCTCACTTGCGGCAAATGCACAGCCCTCCCGGGGCCTTGGGGCTCTGTGGGGAAGGCGATGCTGGGTCTTCTCTTGGAGACTGGGGTACCGAGATTGGAGGGGAGCACTCACTGACACTGTCCTAGAGAGTGGAAACTATGTCTCATTCGTCTCCAGAATGCTCTTGCAGGGTTCAGGGCCACCCACAGACAGCGTAGCCAGGGATGCTTTGGCCCCTCCGTCCATGGCGGCCGTCACCCGGTGGGAAGACTTCAGTTGGGAGGAACTGCAGACAGCTGTGGGTCTGAATTCGGCCTCCGTGCCTTAGGAGCTTTGCGATCAGCTCTCTGAGCCTTTCATTTCTTCATTTTGAATGCGTCCACGGGGACCATCTCGACCATCCCAGGCAGAAAGGTGAGGGCGAGGGAGGTGTCTGCTTCCGTCTGAAGTCTGATTTCCACTGCGGAAAGCGGGAAGGAGCCGAGGCCTTAGGAAGGAACCCCGGGGCCTCTGGGATGAAAAGAGATCATGCTGAATTGTGGCTCTGGAACGCCCAGTGTCCACACTGCGGGGAGGTGGAGGTGCGAGGAGCGGCCTGTCTCCTGTGGTAGAGCAGGGGTCCAGGCAGGTTTCCTTCGAAAATCCACCATATACATATATATGCATATAGATGAACATATATATGCATATATATGTATATGGTAGCTTTGCAAAAAGCTCTCTGGTGACGTCCATTTCGAGCCAGAATCGCAGACTTCCGAGAAAGGCTCACTTGCGGCAAATGCACAGCCCTCCCGGGGCCTTGGGGCTCTGTGGGCGATGCTCGGTCATCTGCGGGTACTGGGGTAGCGAAGTTGGAGGAGCACTCACTGACACTTTGAGCTCCTAGAGGTACAAACTACGTCCCATTCGTCTCTGTATGCTCTTGCAGGGTTCAGGGCCACCCACAGACAGCGTACCCAGGAATGCTTTGGCCCCTGCGTCCATGGCGGCCGTCACCCGCTGGAAAGAGTTCAGTTGGGAGACACTGCAGACAGCTGTGGGTCTGAATTCAGCCTCCGTGCCTTAGGAGCTTTGCGATCAGCTCTTTGAGCCTTTCATTTCTTCATTTTGAATGCGTCCACGGGGACCATTACGACCATCCCAGGCAGAAATGTGAGGGAGAGCGAGGTGTCTGCTTCCGTCCTGAAGTCTCATTTCCACTGCGGGAAGCGGGAAGGAGCCGAGGCCTTAGGAAGGAGCCCCGGGGCCTCTGGGATGAAAAGAGATCATGCGGAATTGTGGCTCTGGAACGCCCGGTGTCCCCACTGCGGGGAGGTGGAAGTGCTAGGAGCGGCCTGTCTTCTGTGGTAGACCAGGGGTCCACGCAGGTTTCCTTCGAAAATCCACCATATGCATATATATGCATATAGATGAACATATATATGCATATATATGTATATGGTAGCTTTGGCAAAAAGCTCTCTGGTGACGTCCATTTCGAGCCAGAATCGCAGACTTCCGAGAAAAGGCTCACTGCGGCAAATGCACAGCCCTCCCGGGGCCTTGGGGCTCTGTGGGCGATGCTCGGTCATCTGCGGGTACTGGGGTACCGAAGTTGGAGGAGCACTCACTTACACTTTGAGCTCCTAGAGGTACAAACTACGTCTCATTCGTCTCTGTATGCTCTTGCAGGTTCAGGGCCACCCACAGACAGCGTACCCAGGGATGCTTTGGCCCCTCGTCCATGGCGGCCGTCACCCGCTGGAAAGAGTTCAGTTGGGAGACACTGCAGACAGCTGTGGGTCTGAATTCGGCCTCCGTGCCTTAGGAGCTTTGCGATCAGCTCTTTGAGCCTTTCATTTCTTCATTTTGAATGCGTCCACGGGGACCATTACGACCATCCCAGTCAGAAAAGTGAGGGAGAGGGAGGTGTCTGCTTCCGTCCTGAAGTCTCATTTCCACTGCGAAAAGCGGGAAGGAGCCGAGGCCTTAGGAAGGAGCCCCTGGGCCTCTGGGATGAAAAGAGATCATGCTGAATTGTGGCTCTGGAACGCCCGGTGTCCCCACTGCGGGAAGGTGGAGGTGCTAGGAGAGGCCTGTCTTCTGTGGTAGACCAGGGGTCCACGCAGGTTTCCTTCGAAAATCCACCATATACATATATATGCATATACATGAACATATATATGCATATATATGTATATGGTAGCTTTGGCAAAAAGCTCTCTGGTGACGTCCATTTCGAGCCAGAATCGCAGACTTCCGAGAAAAGGCTCACTTGCGGCAAATGCACAGCCCTCCCGGGGCCTTGGGGGCTCTGTGGGCGATGCTCGGTCATCTGCGGGTACTGGGGTAGCGAAGTTGGAGGAGCACTCACTGACACTTTGAGCTCCTAGAGGTACAAACTACGTCTCATTCGTCTCTGTATCCTCTTACAGGGTTCAGGGCCACCCACAGACAGCGTAGCCAGGGATGCTTTGGCCCCTCCGTCCATGGGGGCCGTCACCCGCTGGAAAGAGGTCAGCTGGGAGACACTGCAGACAGCTGTGGGTCTGAATTAGGCCTCCGTGCCTTAGGAGCTTTGCGATCAGCTCTCTGAGCCTTTCATTTCTTCATTTTGAATGCGTCCACGGGGACCATCACGACCATCCCAGGCAGAAAGGTGAGGGCGAGGGAGGTGTCTGCTTCCGTCCTGAAGTCTGATTTCCACTGCGGAAAGCGGGAAGGAGCCGAGGCCTTAGGAAGGAGCCCCGGGGCCTCTGGGATGAAAGAGATCATGCTGAATTGTGGCTCTGGAATGCCCGGTGTCCACACTGCGGGGAGGTGGAGGTGCTAGCAGCGGCCTGTCTTCTGTGGTAGACCAGGGGTCCACGCAGGTTTCCTTCGAAAATCCACCATATACATATATATGCATATAGATATATGCATATATTTGTATATGGTAGCTTTGGCGAAAAGCTCTCTGGTGACTTCCATTTTGAGCCAGAATCACAGACTTCCGAGAAAAGGCTCACTTGCGGCAAATGCACAGCCCTCCCGGGGCCTTGGGGCTCTGTGGGCCATGCCCGGTCATCTGCTGGTACTGGGGTGGCGAAGTTGGAGGAGCACTCACTGTCACTTTGAGCTCCTAGAGGTACAAACTACGTGTCATTCGTCTCTGCATCCTCTTGCAGGGGTCAGGGCCACCCACAGACAGCGTACCCTGGGATGCTTTGGCCCCTCCGTCCATGGCGGCCGTCACCCGCTGGAAAGAGTTCAGTTGAGAGACACTGCAGACAGCTGTGGGTCTGAATTCCGCCTCCGTGCCTTAGGAGCTTTGCGATCAGCTCTTTGAGCCTTTCATTTCTTCATTTTGAATGCGTCCACGGGGACCATTACGCCCATCCCAGGCAGAAAGGTGAGGGAGAAGGAGGTGTCTGCTTCCGTCCTGAAGTCTGATTTCCACTGCGGAAAGCGGGAAGGAGCCGAGGCCTTAGGAAGGAGCCCCGGGGCCTCTGGGTTGAAAAGAGAACATGCGGAATTGTGGCTCTGGAACGCCCGGTGTCCACACTGCGGGGAGGTGATGGAGTGCTGAGCGGCCTGTGTCTTCTATAGCTGAACCAGAGAGGGGTCCACACCGGTTTCTTCGAAAATCCACCATATACATATATATATGCATATAGATGAACATATATATGCATATATATGTATATATTAACACAACAAAAAGCTCTCTGGTGACGTCCATTTGAGCCAGAATCGCAGACTTCCGAGAAAAGGCTCACTTGCGGCAAATGCACAGCCCTCCCGGGGCCTTGGGGCTCTGTAGGCGATGCTCGGTCTTCTGCGGAGACTGGGGTACCGAAGTTGGAGGAGCACTCACTGACACTTTGAGCTCCTAGAGGTACAAACTCCGTCTCATTCGTCTCTGTATCCTCTTGCAGGGTTCAGGGCCACCCACAGACAGCGTACCCAGGGATGCTTTGGCCCCTCCGTCCATGGCGGCCGTCACCCGCTGGAAAGAGTTCAGTTGGGAGACACTGCAGACAGCTTTGGGTCTGACTTCGGCCTCCGTGCCTTAGGAGCTTTACGATCAACTCTTTGAGCCTTTCATTTCTTCATTTTGAATGCGTCCACGGGGACCATTACAACCATCCCAGGCAGAAAGGTGAGGGAGAGGGAGGTGTCTGCTTCCGTCCTGAAGTCTGATTTCCACTGCGGAAAGCGGGAAGGAGCCGAGGCCTTAGGAAGGAGCCCCGGGGCCTCTGGGATGAAAAGAGATCATGCGGAATTGTGGCTCTGGAACGCCCGGTGTCCCCACTGCGGGGAGGTGGAGGTGCTAGGAGCAGCCTCTCTTCTGTGGTAGACCAGGGGTCCACGCAGGTTTCCTTAGAAAATCCACCATATACATATATATGCATATAGATGAACATATATATGCATATATATGTATATGGTAGCTTTGGCAAAAAGCTCTCTGGTGACGTCCATTTCGAGCCAGAATCGCAGACTTCCGAGAAAAGGCTCACTTGCGGAAAATGCACAGCCCTCCAGGGGCCTTGGGGCTCTGTGGGCGATGCTCGGTCATCTGCGGGTACTGGGGTAGCGAAGTTGGAGGAGCACTCACTGACACTTTGAGCTCCTAAGGTACAAAGTACGTCTCATTCGTCTCTGTATCCTCTTGCAGGGTTCACGGCCACCCACAGACAGCATAGCCAGGGATGCTTTGGCCCCTCCGTCCATGGGGGCCGTCACCCGCTGGAAAGAGGTCAGCTGGGAGACACTGCAGACAGCTGTGGGTCTGAATTCGGCCTCCGTGCCTTAGGAGCTTCGCGATCAGCTCTCTGAGCCTTTCATTTCTTCATTTTGAATGCGTCCACGGGGACCATCACGACCATCCCAGGCAGAAAGGTGAGGGCGAGGGAGGTGTCTGCTTCCGTCCTGAAGTCTGATTTCCACTGCGGAAAGCGGGAAGGAGCGAGGCCTTAGGAAGGAGCCCCGGGGCCTCTGGGATGAAAAGAGATCATGCTGAATTGTGGCTCTGGAACGCCCGGTGTCCACACTGCGGGGAGGTGGAGGTGCTAGGGGCGGCCTGTCTTCTGTGGTAGACCAGGGGTCCACGCAGGTTTCCTTCGAAAATCCACCATATACATATATATGCATATAGATGAACATATATATGCATATATATGTATATGGTAGCTTTGGCAAAAAGCTCTCTGGTGACGTCCATTTTGAGCCAGAATCGCAGACTTCCGAGAAAAGGCTCACTTGCGGCAAATACACAGCCCTCCCGGGGCCTTGGGGCTCCGTGGGCGATGCTCGGTCTTCTGCGGAGACTGGGGTACCGAAGTTGGAGGAGCACTCACTGACACTTTGAGCTCCTAGAAGTACAAACTACGTCTCATTCGTCTCTGTATGCTCTTGCAGGGTTCAGGGCCACCCACAGACAGCGTACCCAGGGATGCTTTGGCCCCTGCGTCCATGGCGGCCGTCACCCGCTGGAAAGAGTTCAGTTGGGAGACACTGCAGACAGCTGTGGGTCTGAATTCGGCCTCCGTGCCTTAGGAGCTTTGAGATCAGCTCTTTGAGCCTTTCATTTCTTCATTTTGAATGCGTCCACAGGGACCATTACGACCATCCCAGGCAGAAAGGTGAGGGAGAGGGAGGTGTCTGTTTCCGTCCTGAAGTCTGATTTCCACTGCGGAAAGCGGGAAGGAGCCGAGGCCTTAGGAAGGAGCCCAGGGGCCTCTGGGATGAAAAGAGATCATGCTGAATTGTGGCTCTGGAACGCCCGGTGTCCACACTGCGGGGAGGTGGAGGTGCGAGGAGCGGCCTGTCTTCTGTGGTAGAGCAGGGGTCCACGCAGGTTTCCTTCAAAAATCCACCATATACATATATATGCATATAGATGAATATATATATGCATATATATGTATATGGTAGCTTTGGCAAAAGGCTCTCTGGTGACGTCCATTTCGAGCCAGAATCGCAGACTTCCGAGAAAAGGCTCACTTGCGGCAAATGCACAGCCCTCCCGGGGCCTTTGGGCTCTGTGGGCGATGCTCGGTCATCTGCGGGTACTGGGGTAGCGAAGTTGGAGGAGCACTCACTGACACTTTGAGCTCCTAGAGGGGCAAACTACGTCTCATTCGTCTCTGTATCCTCTTGCAGGGTTCACGGCCACCCACAGACAGCGTAGCCAGGGATGCTTTGGCCCCTCCGTCCATGGGGGCCGTCACCCGCTGGAAAGAGGTCAGCTGGGAGACACTGCAGACAGCTGTGAGTCTGAATTCGGCCTCCGTGCCTTAGGAGCTTTGCGATCAGCTCTCTGAGCCTTTCATTTCTTCATTTTGAATGCGTCCACGGGGACCATCACGACCATTCCAGGCAGAACGGTGAGGGCGAGGGAGGTGTCTGCTTCCGTCCTGAAGTCTGATTTCCACTGCGGAAAGCGGGAAGGAGCCGAGGCCTTAGGAAGGAGCCCCGGGGCCTCTGGGATGAAAAGAGATCATGCTGAATTGTGGCTCTGGAACGCCCGGTGTCCACACTGCGGGGAGGTGGAGGTGCTAGGAGCAGCCTGTCTTCTGTAGTAGACCAGGGGTCCACGCAGGTTACCTTCGAAAATCCACCATATACATATATATGCATATAGATGAACATATATATGCATATATATGTATATGGTAGCTTTGGCAAAAAGCTCTCTGGTGACGTCCATTTTGAGCCAGAATCGCAGACTTCCGAGAAAAGGCTCACTTGCGGCAAATGCTCAGCCCTCCAGGGGCCTTGCGGCTCTGTGGGCGATGCTCTGTCTTCTGCGGAGACTGGGGTACCGAAGTTGGTGGAGCACTCACTGACACTTTGAGGTCCTAGAGGTACAAACTACGTCTCATTCGTCTCTGTATGCTCTTGCAGGGTTCAGGGCCACCCACAGACAGCGTACCCAGGGATGCTTTGGCCCCTGCGTCCATGGCGGCCGTCACCCGCTTTAAAGAGTTCAGTTGGAGACACTGCAGACAGCTGTGGGTCTGAATTCGGCCTCCGTGCCTTAGGAGCTTTGCGATCAGCTCTTTGAGCCTTTCATTTCTTCATTTTGAATGCGTCCACGGGGACCATTACGACCATCAGGCAGAAAGGTGAGGGAGAGGGAGGTGTCTGCTTCCGTCCTGAAGTCTGATTTCCACTGCGGAAAGCGGGAAGGAGCCGAGGCCTTAGGAAGGAGCCCCGGGGCCTCTGGGATGAAAGGAGATCATGCTGAATTGTGGCTCTGGAACGCCCGGTGTCCACACTGCGGGGAGGTGGGGGTGCTAGGAGCGGCCTGTCTTCTGTGGTAGACCAGGGGTCCACGCAGATTTCCTTCGAAAATCCACCATATACATATATATGCATATAGATGAACATATATATGCATATATATGTATATGGTAGCTTTGGCAAAAAGCTCTCTGATGACGTCCATTTTGAGCCAGAATCGCAGACTTCCGAGAAAAGGCTCACTTGCGGCAAATGCACAGCCCTCCCGGGGCCTTGAGGCTCTGTGGGCGATGCTCGGTCTTCTGCGGAGACTGGGGTACCGAAGTTGGAGGAGCACTCACTGACACTTTGAGCTCCTAGAGGTACAAACTACGTCTCATTCGTCTCTGTATGCTCTTGCAGGGTTCAGGGACACCCACAGACAGCGTACCCAGGGATGCTTTGGCCCCTGCGTCCATGGCGGCCGTCACCCGCTGGGAAGAGTTCAGTTGGGAGACACTGCAGACAGCTGTGGGTCTGAATTCGGCCTCCGTGCCTTAGGAGCTTTGCGATCAGCTCTTTGAGCCTTTCATTTCTTCATTTTGAATGCGTCCACGGGGACCATCACGACCATCCCAGGCAGAAAGGTGAGGGCGAGGGAGGTGTCTGCTTCCGTCCTGAGTCTGATTTCCACTGCGGAAAGCGGGAAGGAGCCGAGGCCTTAGGAAGGAGCCCCGGGGCCTCTGGGATGAAAAGAGATCATGCTGAATTGTGGCTCTGGAACGCCCGGTGTCCACACTGCGAGGAGGTGGAGGTGCTAGGAGCGGCCCGTCTTCTGTGGTAGGCCAGGGGTCCACGCAGGTTTCCTTCGAAAATCCACCATATACATATATATGCATATAGATGAACATATATATGCATATATATGTATATGGTAGCTTTGGCAAAAAGCTCTCAGGTGACGTCCATTTTGAGCCAGAATCGCAGACTTCCGAGAAAAGGCTCACTTGCGGCAAATGCACAGCCCTCCCGGGGCCTTGGGGCTCTGTGGGCGATGCTCGGTCATCTGCGGGTACTGGGGTACCGAAGTTGGAGGAGAACTCACTGACACTTTGAGCTCCTAGAGGTACAAACTACGTCTCATTCGTCTCTGTATCCTCTCGCAGGGTTCAGGGCCACCCACAGACAGCGTACCCAGGGATGCTTTGGCCCCTCCGTCCATGGCGGCCGTCGCCCGCTGGATAGCGTTCAGTTGGGAGACACTGCAGACAGCTGTGGGTCTGAATTCGGCCTCCGTGCCTTAGGAGCTTTGCGATCAGCTCTTTGAGCCTTTTATTTCTTCATTTGGAATGCGTCCACGGGGACCATTGCGACCATCCCAGGCAGAAAGGTGAGGGAGAGGGAGGTGTCTGCTTCCGTCCTGAAGTCTGATTTCCACTGCGGAAAGCGGGAAGGAGCCGACGCCTTAGGAAGGAGCCCCGGGGCCTCTGGGATGAAAAGAGATCATGCGGAATTGTGGCTCTGGAACGCCCGGTGTCCCCACTGCGGGGAGGTGGAGGTGCTAGGAGCGGCCTGTCTTCTGTGTTAGACCAGGGGTCCACGCAAGTTTCCTTCGAAAATCCACCATATACATATATATGCATATAGATGAACATATATATGCATATATATGTATATGGTAGCTTTGGCAAAAAGCTCTCTGGTGACGTCCATTTCGAGCCAGAATCGCAGACTTCCGAGAAAAGGCTCACTTGCGGCAAATGCACAGCCCTCCGGGGCCTTGGGGCTCTGTG
>NW_024345492.1:0-987 GCF_902729225.1 Pteropus medius
AGTGTAATTCTATCCTCAGTCCAATTACACACAGGAAACAAGCTCCAAGTTTGAGTGAGCTGTTGCTCCCTGGGAGTGACTAAAGAAGCGGACACCTGGGACGTCATTAGGTTTTGGGTCTTGCTTTCTGAAGCTACCTTTAAAACCAGCAACCAAGGGGGAAACCAAGAGACTCAGGTGTAGACTCCTGGCTTTACTTGTGACACAAAGGGAAGCTCCATTGCAGACTTCTTGTCCTTTTCCTTCCTCCTGTCCTCCCTCAACATCTACAGGCAGAAAGTTCACATGCACATCTCATGGGTAAAACTGCCTTTGGACCATATTCTGAATTTCCTGGAATTTTTCTCATTCCATTGGTCCAACAGATTCATGGATGTCCTTCTTCCTGAGGATAGCTGCCTTCCTACCCTTCGATCACCTGTTATCAGACTATTTCATTGGTTTATACGCATATATAATCTCATTACACAATGAGCTGGACTTTGCTCCAAAATGTTAACTATCCCCATTCTCAGGAGCAGAACTCTCTAGACGCAATAGAACTTTCAAGAAGAAAAATTTTCCCTCTAGACTTACATTTTAATATTTTAACATTTGGGTGTCTCAAAGTAGTCACATTTTGCCCCATCTTGCCAATAATAATTCCTCTGTTTCCCTCCTGTCTCAGTGAACAATGGTCTTTGTTAACTTTTTTGAAGAAGAGACTTGTCATTGTATTTACTTATTTGTGCTCAGTTCTCTGTAGTATGCTTTGAATTAGCACACAGTTGCAGAAGATCCCTCGCGAAGGAGAATAATTGATGGTCAATGACTTAATGAGATTTATAGAGAAGGAGCAGGGAACATTATCAGGAGAAGGGAACACTATCAGTTACCAACAGCAGTGAGAGGATAGTACCAGTTCCAAGTTTTTGTTTGTTTGTTTGTTTGGTTTCTAAGGGAACAGACTGACATTGACTAGAAGGAATAAGATGGATTGCTATGTGG
>NW_024345493.1:0-845 GCF_902729225.1 Pteropus medius
TGGACAATAATATTTTACTATTTTAGCATATTTATGTAGAAGCTGGTGTTACATAGTTTATAGTTTCATTTTAGTGATATATTAGAAGACTTCATGTAGATACTTTTTAAATGTTATTTTTTACTTTTTCATGAATATTTCTTAGGGGTATTTTTAATTTTAAAATGCTGGAATATTCCAGAAGACAGAATAGTTAAAGCAGATACATTGTCTTTTCAGAATATAGGAAAAAATCCAAAATATAGTTTACTTAAAGAGTTTATTTCAATATATTGGGGAAAATTCTTATATTTTTAGTATAAGTTTTAAGTCTACTGAATTAATATAGTAGCAATATTATATAGTTTTATTTTATCCTTTTTAAGTCTACTGAATTAATATAGTAGCAATATTATATAGTTTTATTTTATCCTTTGTTTTCTCACTAGTTTTATAGGGACAGCTTTAAAAATTATTCCAGTGTTTTCAAAACTAATATGTAAAGGAATATTACTGGTTCTAACATGGTGCCCCCTGGTTTTTACATTATAGAATTCTATGAGAGTTATCTTAGCATTAGTAATAAAAAACCTTCTGAAATATTTAGTTTCACAGCGGAGTCTATAACATTTTCAAAGCATGTTTAGAGGAAATGACCAGTTAATATAAAAACAATGAAAGAGTGTGTTGAGGTAGATAGAAATCTCTAGGGAAAGTAGGTTTTTATCAATGCCACTGATATGCTTATAAATAATACTATACATTTCCTAAAAGAAGATGGATATGTTCTGCATGTGTTTGTTTTGTGGGTGGTCATCTGCTTTGATTGTATGCAATCAGACTCTTAGGATTTCTCAAGTCAGCAT
>NW_024345494.1:0-464 GCF_902729225.1 Pteropus medius
GGGTTACGGTTAGGGTTAGAGTTAGAGTTAGGGTTAGGGTTAGGTGTAGGGTTAGGGGTAGGGTTAGATTAGGTTATGGGTCGGGTTATGGGTAGGTTAAGGGTTAGGTTTAGGTTTAAGTTAGGGTTAGAGTAGAGTAAGGGTAGGTTAAGTTTAGGTTTATGGTAAGTTTATGATTAATTTAGGATTAGTTTAACAGAGAGTGTAAAGTTTAGAGTAATTGCTTTGGTTTAGGGGTAGATTTAGTGCTGTGGGTTAGGTTACAGATAGGTATAGGTTTTGGTTAAATTTAGGGTTAGTGTTAGAGATAGTGTTACAGTTAAGGGTTAGGGTTAGGGTTAATGTTAGTGTTAGGTTTAGGGTTAGATTTAGATAGGGTTATGGGTAGGGTTATATGTAGGTTAAGGATTAGGGTTAGGGTTAGGGTAAGGGGTTCGTGTTAGTGTTAGGGTTATGGTTAAGGT
>NW_024345495.1:0-695 GCF_902729225.1 Pteropus medius
CTGTCCAACCCAGCTGCAGGCTCCGCCCCCTCGCCCCTCTGACGCCCCCAGTGTCATCCATGTCACGTGTCCTCTGCTGGACAGCACTGGCCCCCTGGCAGGGCCCAGACACCAGGCTGCTCCCGCCCGGGGCCTTTGCTCACGCTGGCCTGATGCCTGTCGTGGTCTTCCCCCGACGTCCACCTGCTCGCGTGCGTCCAGTGTCCCCTGAAGCACCTTCCGAGCGACTCCGTGTCCAGTTTCAGCGGCCCTGCCCATCGGCTTCCTTGGTGCTCGACTCTTCGTCCCCGGGACTCGCCGCTGACATCCGGCGATGACATCGCTGCTCTTGGTACAGCTCCGCCGTGGAGCGGGGCCCGCGAGGGCCGGGGCTGCTGTCTGTTCGTTCCGCTACCGTCCCTCCCGCACCTCCCACGGTGCCCGGGACGGAGCCGGCACGGAGCTGGCACGCAGGGAACACCGGAGCGTGAGTGCGCCGTGGGCGCCAGCGCTTCCCAGCGAGTCTCGATGGCACCTGCTCCGCGAAATGTCGACAATCGTTGCGGCGTTGGAGGGATTCTGACCTGAGCAGCTTTGCGCCCTCTCAGGCCCCCGAGCCTCCGCGGAGCGGGGAGATGCCGTGTCCCTCTCCCGGCTGCACCGGCACGAAGGCGGGCGGTGGGCCCAACGCCGCAGCGAGCGCACTGAGCAGGATG
>NW_024345496.1:0-922 GCF_902729225.1 Pteropus medius
GGCAGCAGAGTTAGCATTTGTGAGGCCGAAAAATCAGTAGCCACTGGCCATTTCTGAGTAGTCAAGTGACATCAAGAAAGAGGGTTTCAGGGAGGACCAGCGCGGAGGCCGGCCGGCCGCAGTGACAGCCATAACAGCGTGAATGCAGTCGCCATGGAAACGGTGAGCAGGCCGCACCTCGTGCCCAGCTCTGCTCTGGGTGGCGCACGTGAGTCAATTAGCCATTGTCCCACACCCCGTGTTAAAGGTGAGAGAACTGAGCCATCTGTCCGTGACCTCACAGGGGGCCGGGACCCAGCCAGGTTGGGGCCCGGGCACCGAGGCTCCGGGCCCAGTGCTCTGGTCTCCACCACGGCACGCACCGTCCGTGTGCACTGGGCGAGACAAGGGGCTGCGACGAGGCCGAGCTCTTTCTCACACTCGGGGATGTGGCTTCTCCGGCCACGAAAGGAAGATTCGGCGAGGTCCCTCCTGGCATGGGATGCTGAGCCGCAAGAGGATGAGCATCTTGCCAGCCTGGTCACGGGGCTGGTTCTCAGGAACGCCCGCCAGCTCGGCCGTGCCCTGTCCCCGTGAGAATGCTCCTCGAGGACAGGAAGGGTGTGAGCTCGGGGAGCGGCAGGCGAACCCCCAGACTCGCGGCCCCCGCCAGCTCCTCACGTGGGCTCTGGCCGCTAGGATGTCCCGGCTTCTCACCCAGCGGCAAGCCCAGTGGCAAGGCGCCACTCTCAAGCCCGACGGGGCTCCTGCTCAGGGACCTAGTGGCAGATGTTCACAGTGTCCTCTCTCGACCATCCCGCCCCTGAATTAGCTGACTTCTGTCGTTCTGCGAAGCCTCGCGCTCAGTCAGTTTGACAGAAGTCAAATCACCGACTGGATGTTGAGTGGGGCATTTTTCAAAAGCTACTTCTGTTTGGGGAGC
>NW_024345497.1:0-388 GCF_902729225.1 Pteropus medius
CGAGAAAAGGCTCACTTGCGGCAAATGCACAGCCCTCCCGGGGCCTTGGGGCTCTGTGGGCCATGCCCGGTCATCTGCTGGTACTGGGGTGGCGAAGTTAGAGGAGCAATCACTGACACTTTGAGCTCCTAGAGGTACAAACTACGTGTCATTCGTCTCTGCATCCTCTTGCATGGGTCAGGGCCGCCCACAGACAGCGTACCCGGGGATGCTTTGGCCCTCCGTCATGGCGGCCGTCACCCGCTGGAAAGAGTTCAGTTGGGAGACACTGCAGACAGCTGTTGGTCTGAATTCGGCCTCCGTGCCTTAAGAGCTTTGCGATCAGCTCTTTGAGCCTTTCATTTCTGCATTTTGAATGCGTCCCCGGGGACCATTACGACCATCCCAG
>NW_024345498.1:0-716 GCF_902729225.1 Pteropus medius
GGGTGTCCCAGGAAACGCCCTCTACTGCTGGGGTGGTGTCCCCCTCCCCCTGCATGTCACCTCATGACCTGTCACTGCAAAGCTGCACCCACCGGCCTCCTCCCTGTGAATCCACAGGGCACGCTGACCAACAGACAGCAGAGGCACCGCGCAGAGTGCCACGCACCATGCACCACGCACCACGCACCACGTGGGACATGCAGTGGGGCCACATGCCAGGGGCCCACTTTACTCGTAAGTCACAGGCACATGGACTCAGCCACACACAGAGCAGAGTGTCCCTGGCCACCCCGCCTGGGGCTTCACCTGACAGCTAAGCATAAGAAGAAGTGAGGGGACTGGTTTGGCCCTGCGCACGTGAACAGCGACGGGCTCTGTCACAGTCCTAAAATGACCCCTCCAGGAGCCCAGGGCCACAGCGGGAGGGGAGTGTGGGCTAATGACTCTCTGCGACAAAGCCAGCAGAGATGCAAGGCCGCGGCTCGGCCCTCCCCTAACTCCCTACGCTGCCCCCCGTAGGGTCCTGTCCAGAACCGGCTCTCTCCTTGTCTCTGTGTGGGTCCAGGGCTGGGCACCGAGGCCTGGCCCGGCACCCCGAGCATTTCGGCCCTCCAGCCAAGACGATGAGCCCAGCGCGGGCACGTGGCCCCGTGGTCTGGAGGTCTCCGTTCTGGATTCTGCTTTGGCCTCAGTTTCTCGTGGCGCCACGACGCCAA
>NW_024345499.1:0-321 GCF_902729225.1 Pteropus medius
ATTAATGAAAACGGCCCCCGAGTCACGCCTGGATTACGTGAAGATAAGTGACGTGTCACGCGTAAGAACACGGGGAGCTCAGAGCAGCAGACAGCACAAAGGGGGCCCCAGCCAGGTCTATCCCGGAAACTAGAAGTTCAGATCGTTTCTTCTCATTTCCCCGTATTTAATCAATATTCGTATCGCGTGCCATCTATGCCTCTTTTTCTTACCATTACAGCTCATTTTAAAGCTTATGTTCCCAGTTATCTGATAAACAGAATCAGACAAGAAATATACTTTCGCTTGTAGCACCACTTAAGACCGTCTTTCTTAAAAATC
>NW_024345500.1:0-456 GCF_902729225.1 Pteropus medius
AAAAAAAAAAAATGCTGGAGGTTAACACCAAGCTCTCTCCCACTCCTGCACACTCGCTCTCTGTATGTGTGTATGTATGTATGTATGTACATGTATATGTACATGTATATGTATATGTATATGTATATGTATATGTATATGTATATGTATATGTATATGTATAAACAATTCTGTCTTAGTCCATTCAGGCTGTATAATAAAATGTCACAGACTAGGTGCTTTACAAACAGAAATTTATTTCTCACAGTTCTGAAGTCCAAGACGAAGGAACCAGCAGGTTCCGGGTCTGGTGAGGACCTACTTCCTTGGACTGGTCTTCTTGCTGTGTCCTCACATGGCAGAAGCTGTATAAGGGAGCTCTCTGAGGCCTCTTTAACAAGGGCGGGAATTCCATTCATGAGGGTTCTGCCCTCATGACATGATCACCCCACAAAGTGTCCACCTCCTAATACCATC
>NW_024345501.1:0-577 GCF_902729225.1 Pteropus medius
GGATTCCAATCACAGCAACTAGCCATCCAAGACCATGGCGAAGGCTCTGCGGAGATTGTGCACGACCCTAGCCAGCAGGAGGTACAGAACTATCTGAGACTTCCCACTCAATAATTTGTCCTTTATCCTAAAAGTTCAGTAACTTGATCAAATCAGGTCTTATTGAACGACTATAAAATTTTCCTGAAATATCTTGTGCTATTCCAATCCTTTTGTTTTCTATTAGGTTCTTTTCTTCAGGGACAGCAATTATCTTTATTTGGCTCTTCTGTCTTCCATGTATTTTTTGCTTTTCTCTTAATTAATTTAACCTCTTCATCTGTATTCACTGGATTCATGTCCATTAAGCTGTCAGTAATTCAATTTTCATTCTAGTTTTTGTTGTATATAATTTATTTGTATTTCTTTAGGTGTGTAATCATTTCATCTCATTGTTATTATGACCAGTGTAGTTCAAACTCATATTGTTCAACGGTTCTTGCCTTTCAGCTCGTTTTCCTAAATTCAAATTCTCGTTAAGCTGATCTGTAGTACAAAGCAGTTAGAAGGAACTGCTCTTTGAATTTATTTTTTCTCT
>NW_024345502.1:0-503 GCF_902729225.1 Pteropus medius
CCTGCCTTGTCTGCCCTTTGGGTATGTCATTCTAAAATGTGACCCTGGGTGGTGCTCCATCTCAGACCAAAGCCAGCCAGTAGGTGTGCAGGCCCTGGCCTTGTAAGAGGGGCCCTGCCTCAGGCCAAGTTTAGCTGCAGTCTATGATCTGCCTGGGGCCACCTGTCATGAGCAGTCTGCAGAGGGCCAACACCCACACTGGGCTTGGAATGTCTTGAGAGGCCAAGCCACAAATTGATGTGGGTTGCTGCTAGTGCTGGGCTTAGGACTGCTCAACAAGAGGTATAGGTCACATAGAGGCCAAATGCTGCCTGTTTCATTTTTGTGAAACTTTGAGAGATTTTAGGAAAGTTTGCAGCATGAGACAAGACAGGACACTGTATGAAAAATCCACTGGAAGAAGATATGTGGGCTGTAATTTGAGAGGGGCAGAGTCTCAGGGAATCAGTAAGGTTGGGAAACCATCATTAGCTATGTTGCCAGAGACTCGGATATGGCTGCTG
>NW_024345503.1:0-492 GCF_902729225.1 Pteropus medius
CGTGGGTGCGCACCACGTGCGTGCGGCCACGCCCCCAGGCGCGCGCACGCGCACACGCTCACACTCGCGCTCCTCCGGCCTTGCACTCGAGGCTCACGGCCCCTGGGACTTGATACTGAGCCGTCGAGCCCAGGCCGGCCCTCCGCCTCCAGTAGCGCCAGGTCAGAAGTAAACCCCTGCGCAGTCACCTCCCAGAGGACGGTGTCGACCCCAGAACCTGGCGAGTGTGTGGGTTCAGCGTGGTGCAGCTTAAAGAACCCCGATTTAAAGAGGGCCCGTACGCACCCTGGCTTGCAGTCATGGAGCTGACCTCTGGGTGGCAAGGCTCACGAGGGTCCCCACTTCCGTTCCTACACAGCGCTGGTCGGGCACCCTGAGGCCCAGAGGTGGCAGTGCCATGCCCTACATCAGGCCTCCTTTCCCCAAACTGACTGTGTGGCCCCTGCAGGACGTGTAACCTCGGGGCCAGGGACAGGATGGGTGGTGGTGTTC
>NW_024345504.1:0-400 GCF_902729225.1 Pteropus medius
GGCAGAAAGGTGAGGGCGAGGGAGGTGTCTGCTTCCGTCCTGAAGTCTGATTTCCACTGCGGAAAGCGGGAAGGAGCCGAGGCCTTAGGTAGGAGCCCCGGGGCCTCTGGGATGAAAAGAGATCATGCGGAATTGTGGCTCTGGAACGCCCGGTGTCCACACTGCGGGGAGGTGGAGCTGCTAGGAGCGGCCTGGCTGATCTCAAATGTCTAAGGAAAACACAGCCTTTTGTTATAAAAATCACCATATATATATATAAATATATATATAGAAAGAGAGAGAGAAATCCATAGATACATAGATAGATAGATAGATAGATAGTTAGATAGATAGATGGATAGATAGATATAGAGATATCTATAGATACAGATAAAGATATAGATATAGATATATCTAGAGC
>NW_024345505.1:0-177996 GCF_902729225.1 Pteropus medius
AAAAAAAAAAAACTGAAAAAGCTATACCAAGATTGAACAAAAAAGAAAAAGTGAAGATTCAAATTACCAAAATCGAGGTGATATCAGTGTGATGTGAGAGATCTCCTCCAATCTCTCCCCTTAAAATTACAACAAACTGAACAACTACAATCCAACAGACAACAGATAACACACAGCCTAGTACACAGACATGTCTGAGAGATCTGCATATCAGAACAACTGAAGGTAGATGAATCCGGCGAGAAAGGGAGAAGGAGATGGAGGAGTGTGGGACAATGCTGGAGACCAGTCCTGTGAACGCAGCCTGGAGTTCCCTGCAACACGTGGAAAGGGGGAGTTAGGTGGTGGTTCTCAACCTCTGAAGCCCTGAACAGTCTTGCCTGAGCAATCAGCATGTTCCATGTGGCTCAGCCCAGTGATCAGGGCAGAGAGCAGGGCAGAGACTGAATGTGGAGGGGTGAAATCTGTGTCTTCGCAACCACCATTGCCAGGCAGAAAGCTGAGTCACAGAGCCTGGCTTCCTCTCCCCACAATCCCACAGTGTGACTCCCACCCTCCCAGAGCTAGCACCACTGCCCCAGGAGAAATTGCAATAACTAGAACTGAAACACACACTCCAGCTTGTCCCAGTGACAGGGGTAGAGATATAGAAGCAAGTCAGTTGAAGTGTGTGGGCCAGTATTTATCTGAAGGAAAAGAGCCACACACACACACTGCTGGCCTCTCCCAATCCACCTCACCCCCACCCAGTCAGGCTGATTCAGAAGGAAGCAGAGGAGCATTGCATTGTTGAGACAGTACCAGGACTTCAAGGGCATTTCAGAGGCCCAGACTCACGTTCCCTTCACATTCTCTCATGGGAGTGGGGCCCACGGACAGAGGTGACCTGGTCACAGAAGAGACACACACCTCCCCAGAAATTAAAGGGCATTTTTAACCTCAAAGCAGGGATCCAGGAGACTTGGGCAGTGCAGAAGGCTTGGGCATCACCTACTGGAAAACAAAAGAAAAATCTCTTCCTATCAATCTGCTAAAGAGAGATTGCTATATAATAAATTTTCCGTTAAAAAAAAAAAGCAGAGTACATTCTCATTAATACTTAGGCGGAGAAACAGTCCATCAAACACCATGAACAATCAAGATGACAAGGCAGCTCAGAAAGAAAATGAAAAATCTCAAGAAAATAAGCTTAAAGATATAGAAATATGTGATTTAAATGGCCGAATTTAAGATTGAACTTCTGAAAAAACTCAATGAGATGCAAGAAAATTCTGACTGACAGTCCAATGAACTTAGAAATAAAATCAATGAACAGGAATACTGTACCAAGGAGACTGAAATTTTAAGAAAAGAAACAAATAGAACTTCTAGAGCTGAAGAACTCATTAAAAGAAGATGAAGAATGAAATAGCAAGCTTAGGAAATAGAGCTGACCAGATGGAGGAAAGAATTGGTGATATTGAAGGGAGAAATCTGGAAATAACTCAAAAAGAGGAAGAGACTTGAAAGTGAAAAAAAATGAACAAACTCTACAAGAACTATCTGGCACCATCATGAAAATTAAAACAAACAGAAAAGGCTGGGGTAGCAATATCTATATCAGACAAAATGAATTTTTAAAAAAAAGGTTATTACAAGAGACAAAGAAGGACTCCATTATCCTACTTCTAGGTATTTATCTGAGGGAACCCAAAACATCACTTTGAAGGGACACGCGAATCCATATGTTCATTGCAGCATTAGTTACAGTAGCTAAGATATGGAGGCATCCTTGGTATTCATTAATCGATGAATAAATAAAGAAGAGGTGGTATTATATAGAATGGAATATTTCTTGCCATAAAAAAGAATGAAATCTTGCCATCTGCAACAACATGAATGGACCTAGAGGGTATTGTACTGAGTGGAGGAAGTCAGACAGACAAAGATAAATGTATGTGGAATCTAGAGAACGGGAAAAAACAAACAAAAGAAAAAGAAACAAGTTCATAAATACAGAGAGCATTTTGATGGTTGTCAGATTGGGAGGAGGGAAAATGAGTGAAGGGGGAAGGGATTAAGAGGTACAAATTGGTATTCACAACATAGTCATGGGGATGTAGAGCATAGCATGGGGAATACAGTCAGTATAGTGTAATAACTATATATGGTGTCAGATGGATACTAGGTTTATCGGGGTGATCATTTCATAAGTTATATAAATTTCTAATCACTGCGTTGTACATCTGAAACTAATATAATATTGTATGTCAGATGAAATTGAAAAAGTAAAGGCATAAAATTAAAAAATAAATAAAATAAAATAAATTGAAGAAGACACAAAGAAATGGAAAGATATTCTGTGTTCATGGTTTGGAAGAATCAACACAGTTAAAATAACCTTATTACCCAAAGCATTATACAGATTTAATACAATCCCCACCAATATCCCAATGTCATCTTTAAAAAAAAAAAAAAAAAGAACAAAAAATCATCAGATTTGTATGGAAACACAAAAGACACCGAATAACCAAAGTTATCTTGAGAAAAAAGAACATGGCTAGAGGTATCATGCTATCTGACTTCAAATTATACTACAAGGCAACAATAATTAAAACAGCATGGTATTGGCAGAAAAACAGATACACAGACCAATGGAACAGAATTGAGAGCCCAGAAATAAACCCCCATATACATGGGCAAATAATTTTCAACAAAGGAGCAAAAAAACATACAATAGAGAAGGAAAGCCTCTTCAATAAATGGTGCTGGAAAAATTGGAAAGCCACCTGCAAAAGAATGAAAGTAGACAGCTATCTGTCACCATACACCAAAATCATCTCAAAATGGATTAGAGACCTGAATATAAAACCTGAAACAATAAATTGCATAGAAGAAAACATCGGTATTAAACTCATGGACCTTGGATTTAGAGAAAATTTTATGAATTTGACATCAAAGGCAAGGGAAGAAAAAGCAAAAGTAAATGAATTGGATCATATCAAACTAAAAAGTTTCTGCACAGCAAAAGAAACTGTCAACAAAGTAAAGAGACAACCATCTGAATGGGAGAAGGTATTTGTAAATGATGCCTCTGATAAGGACCTAATATCCAAAATATACAAAGAACTCACACAGTTCAATAATTTTTTAAAATCCAACTTTAAAAAATGGGCAGAGGCCCTGAACAGACACTTCTCCCAAGAAGACATACAGATGGCCAACAGACATCTGAAAAGATGCTCAACTTTACTAACTATTCAGGAAATGCAAATCAAAACCACAATGAGATAGCACTTCATACCTCTTAGAATGTCTATCATCAACAGGACAAATAATAAGTGTTGGAGAGGTCATGAGGAAAAAGGAATCTTCATACACTGCTAGCGGGAATATAAATTGGTATAGTCACTATGGAAAACAGTATGGCAGTTCCTCAAAAAAATTAAAAATAGAATTACCGTATGATCCAGCAATCCCCTTCTGGGTATTTACCCCCCAAATTTGAAAACATTTACCTGCAAAGATATGTGCACCCCGATGTTCATAACAGCATTATTCATGGTGGCCAAAACATGGAAACAACCAAAGTGTCCTTGGATAGATGATTGGATAAAGAAGCTGTGGTAAATATATACAATGGAATATTACTCAGCCATAACAAAAGATGAAATACTGCCATTTGCAACAATGCGGATGGATCTTGAGATTATCATGCTAAGAGAAATAAGTCAGGCAGAAAAAGTTGAGAATCATAAGATTTCACTTATATTGGAATATAAAACTGAAAGCAACAAACATGACAAACAGAGACTCAGGAACATGGACAGTGGATTAGTGGTTGCCAGAATTAAGGGGAGGAGGTAGATAGGGGTAAAGGGGGTCAAATATATGATGATGGAAAAACATTTAACTTTCAATGGTGAACGCGCAACACAATATTCATATGAGGTATTATTGAATGGTACACTTGAAACCTATATAATTTTATTAACCAATGTCACCCAACATTTTTAATAAAAAATAAAAATAAACAAATTACTAAGATCAAGAATGGAAGACGGAACATCACTCCAAACTCTACAGATTTAAAAAGGATTATAGGGTAATACTATTAACAATTATACGACAACAAATAAGACAAGATAGATGAAATGGACGAATTCCAATAAAGACACAAACTACCAAAACTGACTAATAGAAATACAAAGAAAAGTAACATTACTGAAAGTGGTAGGGTATTGAACTCCAGGACTTTATTCCTACCCAACAGCAACTAATGAGCTGACAAAAAAATAAAAATAAAATAAGAATCAACTTTTGAAGAACTCTGGAATTTAGTAAAGAAAATTACAACAACCAGAACTACCATATGATTCAGCTATTCCTCTCTGGGTATTTATTTGAAAAATATGAAAACACTAATTTGAAAAAATATATGCACCCCTATGATCATTACAGCATCATTTACAATAGTCAAGGTATGAAAAGTGTCCATCAACTTTGATGAATGGATAAAGATGAATGGATAAAGATGTGGAGATGTGTGTGTGTGTGTGTGTATATGTATATACACATATGTATGTATATATATACACACATATACATATATATGATGGAATACTACTCAATTACAAAAAAAATGAAATATTGCCATTCATGACAACACTGATGGACCTTGAAGGTATTATTCTAAGTGAAATAAATCAGATGGAAAATAATAAAAATGATAAATTTCATTCATATACGGTAACAAATTTTAAACTACCTGCTTACAATCCTCTATGCCCCAGATTGGCAGCTATCTGTTGATGGCAGCCTGTTATCCTGGTTCAGATTGTTAGTGCTAGAGGGAGGAAATCGGGACCTACTCTCACAGAATTGTGGTCATGGATCTTGGTCTGTTTCGTGGTTCCCTGGAGGACCAGCACAAAGACTTCCCTATGTCACACCAGACTGAGAACATTCCCAAGACTGAGGTTGGGGCAACTTCCTGGGTGGCTTTTGTCAAAAGCATTTAAAATCACAGTTATTGGCCACAGTAACTTGGGGCAAGGAACAACATTTAGGACAAGCAATAGACCAACTGAAAAGCCTAGTGAGGCAGAGCTGGGGAAAAGAAATACATGGGAGAACAAGCACTTAAAGAAACTCACATATTCTAGGGAACGAAGAAGTCCATATGCATG
The DNA here is from genome assembly GCF_902729225.1 of Pteropus medius. Lineage (NCBI taxonomy): Eukaryota > Metazoa > Chordata > Mammalia > Chiroptera > Pteropodidae > Pteropus > Pteropus medius. Next base: position 5,169 of record NW_024345505.1, read on the forward strand.
TCCAAGGTGAGACACATGCTCGGGAAAGTCCAGAGAAGACCCTAAGCATTCACTTGAGACTGGTTTCCAGTCTCTGCACTAGCAAAAAGTAAAGCATTATAAAAAGTGCTCCAACTCAGAGCTCATCAGCAAAGACAGGGAAAGTATTTTTCTCAATCTTTTTTCTTTTTTTTTCTTTTGGCTCTATGTATTTTAAGTAACTCTGTCTACAGTTGACCACTGAACTAATGAAACACAGATATCAGTGGCCACATATAACAAAAAAAAAAGTATTTTAAAAAGTCACTGAAAAAGAAAACGACAGCCCACAACAAAGAGCAGCAACCACCCCTGGGAAATGGGAGGATCTAATTTCTAGAGCTGACACTTTCTAATACTCAAAACATCCAGATTCCAACACATATTTTGAGGCATATAAATAAAAGAGAAAAGAAAAAAAAAATATTAGAAAATTACTGTGAGAAAGGGCATGTAGTGAAGCAACTACACAAAGATTTTAGATCAACTGTCTTAAATATGCTCAAAGAGTGAAAGGAAACCATGGACAAAGGAATAAAGAAAATGGGAAGAATGCCTCAGCAAATATAGAATATCAGTAGAGAGAATAGAGAGAGAGAAATAGAAATTACAAAAAGGAACTAAATAGAAATTCTGGGGCTGAAAAGTACAATAATTGAAATGAAAAGTTCACTAAAGACGTTTGACAGCATATTTGAGCTGGCAGAAAAAAACAATCAGTTAACTAAAAGATAGCTCAACTGAGATTATCCAGTCTGAAGAACAGAAAGTGAAAAGAATGAAGAAAAATGAACAAAACCTGAGACCCATCAGACATCATCAAGCATACTGACATATGCATGATGGGAATTCCAGAAGGAGAGGAAAAATAGAAAGGGGAAGAAAGAATTTTTAACCAAACAATGGCTGAAAATTACTCAAATTAGAGGAAAGACATTGATCTATGTGTCCAAGAAATGCAATTAACTCCAATCAGAATAAACTTAAAGAGAATCAAACCAAGACACATTATACTCAAATCCTCAAAACCAAATACATGGCACTACGCTGTCACAACTATAATATTGGCAGTTTTCTATTTCCTGAGGAGAGTGGTTGTTTCACAAGTGTAAAAGAGTGGGTCGGGGCGAGACGAGGCGAGGCGAGGCGGACAAGCAGGAGTCAATGATAGGAGTGTGCTGTGAACCAAGAATCTTGATGAATCTGTTAGTCTGTGGTCCATATAAAAATGTTTTAATGCTTTCTTTTTTAGCTGTCTGCCATTCTCTCTAGATGAGAATAGGTGAAATGTTAAAGTGTAAGCTCCGAATGTGGAAAGAGGTGAACGGAGAAGGCGAGAAGGAAGTTGGCGAAATCAGTTTGGGGTATGTGGATTTTGAGGTCCCTCAAGGACATTCAGGCAGCGGTGTCCAATAGACAGTTGGCAAAGAGAGCCTGAGACTCAGGGAAGGGAATAGCCTGGAGACGTAGATTTGGGAATCATATGTGCTTAGAGGGAAATGAAGAGCGGGAAAGAGAACATGTGGACTGGAATACCCTACTTAAGGTGGCAGTGCAGCTTCCCGGCAGGCATCACTATCTGGGCTTTGGAGTCAGGCAGAGCTGGGCTTGAAAGCAGGCCGTGGGGCTCGGTTGCGGAGCGCTCTTGGTGAAGGCGGGTATCCTCCCTGTGATCAGCTGTCATACCTGGAGAGAATGGGCATCTCACAGGGATGCTGGGCGAGGACCTGAGATGCGCCGGGTAAATAAAGCACCTGGAGTCAGGAAGCCCCCCGCCCCCTTCCTGCTCTCTCGGCGACTCTCCCATTGCCACAACACCCTCCACCCCATTCCGCAGCTGCCCAGTCCCTTGGGAATGGGGCTGAGAGGAGCCGGGCAGGGAGCTGGGCAGGGAGAGGCCCAGTTTGGAAAGCATCCTGGTCTGGTGCCTGAGGGCTAAAAACAGATATGGCGACTGGGGTGCAGGGAGGTGGGGAAGGGAAACATTGGATGTAGGGCACCTGGATTCAGGAAAGGGACCTCAGTCCCCTGGATGCGCAGCCACGTCCCCTGTCTTTTGTCTGTCTGCAGATCTGCGTGTCTGTCCTCAACTTACAAGGCTAGAAAAGGAGAAGGAACCTGTCCAAAATCGCTGCAGGTCAGTGAAAGGGAGGAGAAACATTAGACAAGGACTGGGGGTGGAGTGTGGAGGGGACAGCTTGTGCAGAATTTGAGGGCCCCACTGCCCATCCCACCTCCACATATAGTGTACACACACCCCACTACCCTGAAGGATGGTGAAGAGGGTGGTAGGGCCTGCTAGGGAAAAGGTTGGCTCATGTGTGTGGAAGGAATGGTGAGGGAAAGGGTGGCAGAAGGCCAGGTCAGGGAACTCTGACAATGAGCGAGATGCTAGTACTCCCCGGACCCGCGTTCATACCCCAGTCCTCAGTCATCCTTGTCTCTTTGTCTCTTCTTTCCCCCACCCCACCCCACCTCATCCCATTCCCCAGGACGGGAAAAGGAGAGGACATCTCAACATGGAAAAACTACAATGAAAATGAAGGAAAGCTGGGAAATGAAGGAAAGCCAGAAGATGAAGTAGATACAGAAGATGAAGGAAAATCAGACAAGGAAGAAAATCCAGAAGTGGAGGGGAAGCCAGAACACAAGGGAAAGCTCCAGGACGAGAAGCAGCCAGATGTTGTGGGGAAGCAAGAAAAGCAGGACAAGTCTGAAGATGAGGGAAAAGCACGCGGCTAGGGAAAGCCAGAACCCCAGGCAAAGTCAGAGAGTGAGCTGTGGGCTGCTGAAAAGCGCCAGGCTGAAGATTATGTGCCCCAGAAAGCAAAGCGAAAAACAGACAGGGGACAGATGATTCCCCTAAGGACTATCAGGAGGACTTACAGGAAAGGCATTTGAGCAGTGAGGAGATGATGAGAGAGAGCGGAGATGTGTCAAGGGCTCAGGAAGAGCTAAGGTAAAAACAGAAATGGGTGGTTTTCATTGGATGCAAAGAGAAGTGGAGGATCCATTTGTCCAAAGAGACCAACAAGATGTCAGGGGAGTGAGGGGTGGAGGTAGGGGCCAAAGGGGCTTACATGATGTTCCATATCTTTAATGCCCTTGGACTTCAATTCTAATTTCTCTAATGAGAATGTTGTCGACCCTGCTTTCCCTGGTAAACGTTTTCCAGGCCATGTGCTTTAACCTTAAGCTGATACTTTGCTTTAGGTGTTACTCTCGTTACCAGAAGGCTTTTGATCCAACTACAGTGGTCTCTGTTTCAGTAGGGGATTTTCGCCCACGTGCATGGAGAGATGTTCATGGTACATTAGAAAACAACAATAAAAGGAAAAGTTTTCAGAACCGTATATACAGTATCAGCTTGTTTTTGTAAAAAATTTAATGTTTGCATAATGCACGTGTGCACAGAGAAGATGGAAAATGTGTACACTGAAAAGTAGAGGCGGTGGTTTTCCTGTATGGTATCCAAAAGTAGATCTTGCCTGTACTTAAAAATGAGTCCAATCACCTGATGTGAGGTACCCCCATGCCATTCCTTTGCAGCCATGCCCATCCCCATGTTGTCCCCTAACTGTAACCATATCAGTGGGCACTGATGTCTCTTCTCCTAGGTCCTCTACCATGCTATGGCTCCCATCATGTGTGATTCCTTTCCTTTGCTTTTCTCACTCATCCTCACTTTTTCCTAAAGGATATATGGATTATGTTTGTTAAAATAAAAAATAACTAAAAGCAGAAAATAATACATGTCCAGTGATTGAACTGTTCAGTGAGTTTATGAGGGCAATGAAGGCACTTAAAATTCCTGTTGTCAGAACGTACAATAATATGTAAAACACATTACCTCTGGGACTTATAGCCAGAGGAACTAACCTGGCAATCATAACAGACCCGTTGCTGTAAGGGTCAGTGTTGAAATGGAAATATTACTTGCTTCACAAGACTGATGAGTGGATCAGATGAGGTACTGTGTATGTGAGCTGTGTTGTGACCCTGTCCCCCAGGTACTTGAGGGAGGAATGGTTACTACACCACTCTCGTGCAGTAGAAGTTATGTGGATAGAATCAGACACTTGGAGGAGGATTGAAGGAGGTCTCACCTGTACCCAGGAATAAGTCCAAGGCAGCTGAAAGATGAGTGTTTGTGCATCCATTGAGCTCCCAGTCCCTTTCCTTGTCTGTCTGCAGGTCTGTCTGCCTGTTGTTCTCAGCACTCTGTTAAGCTAGAAAGGGAAGAAGAACCTGATCAGAATTCCTGCTGGTCAGTGAAGGAGGGTTGTCGCTGGACAGGGACCCAGAAATGTAGGGTGGAAGGTACAGACTGGCAGAATTTGGGGCCCCACTGCCCTCTTCCCAACACATTTACACACACTCCCACCACACGGAACAAATGCAGAGAAAATGGCAGGACCTGCCAGAGAATTGGTTGGCTCACTTGCGTGGGAGGAATGCTGGAAGAAGGGGTGGCAGAAGGCACACTTGGAGGACTGGGCCAGGTCAAGGGAAGGCTGACAAAGGGCCAGTTACCAGTGCTGTCTGAACCTGCATTCCACCCCAAGCCCTCAGTCTCCCCTGTCTTCTCTTTGTCTCCTCTTCCTCCCCATCCACCCTCAGGACAAGAAAAGGAGGGGACATCTTAACATGGAAAAACTCTGCAATGAAAATGAAGGAATGCCTGAGAACCAAGGAAAAATAGAAAACCAAGAACAGCCTTAGGATGTGGGAAGGCCAGAAACAGCTCTTACTCTGGAAGAAAAAGGAGTTAGAAAATGCGGGAAAGATAGAAAACAAGAGAAAGGCAGAAGATGAGGAAATACTAGAGGATAAAGAAAAACCAGAGAGTGTGGTAAAGACAAAAAAAGGAAAGCCAGAGAGCCAGGGTAAGCCAAAAGAAGAATGGAAGCCAGCCAGCAAACCAAGGGCTGCAGGAAAGCACCCAGCTGGGGATGATATAACCAGGAAAGCCAAAAGAAAAAACAACAAGGGGCTGGTTCAGTGTCTCAAGGAATACAAGGAGGCCATACATAATACGCATTTGAGCAATGAGGAGATGATAAGAGAATTTGGCAAGGCAGCTAGGATAGAGGACAAAGTAAAGAAAATGGAGGGAGCGCGGCATGTAGATGCAAAAATATTTATAGGATCCCTTACACCAGAGAGGCCCAAGAGAACTCAGGGTTGGCTGCGGGGGCTGCTACTCACGTGGGCGCCTGGTGGGTCACGTGAGCGCCTCATCACCTGAGCTCAGCTCCCTGCCCGGCTCCTCTCAGCCCCATTCCCAAGGGACTGGGCAGCTGCGGAATGGGGTGGAGGGTGTTGTGGCAATGGGAGAGTCGCCGAGAGAGCAGGAAGGGGGCGGGGGACTTCCTGACTCCAGGTGCTTTATTTACCCGGCGCATCTCAGGTCCTCGCCCAGCATCCCTGTGAGATGCCCATTCTCTCCAGGTATGACAGCTGATCACAGGGAGGATACCCGCCTTCACCAAGAGCGCTCCGCAACCGAGCCCCACGGCCTGCTTTCAAGCCCAGCTCTGCCTGACTCCAAAGCCCAGATAGTGATGCCTGCCGGGAAGCTGCGCTGCCACCTTAAGTAGGGTATTCCAGTCCACATGTTCTCTTTCCCGCTCTTCATTTCCCTCTAAACACATATGATTCCCAAATCTACGTCTCCAGGCTATTCCCTTCCCTGAGTCTCAGGCTCTCTTTGCCAACTGTCTATTGGACACCGCTGCCTGAATGTCCTTGAGGGACCTCAAAATCCACATACCCCAAACTGATTTCGCCAACTTCCTTCTCGCCTTCTCCGTTCACCTCTTTCCACATTCGGAGCTTACACTTTAACATTTCACCTATTCTCATCTAGAGAGAATGGCAGACAGCTAAAAAAGAAAGCATTAAAACATTTTTATATGGACCACAGACTAACAGATTCATCAAGATTCTTGGTTCACAACACTCTTATCGGTAATCCAGGCTTATATCTCGTCATTCTCTTCCCTTCCTTTCTTTCTTTTTCTCTTTCACGTTTGTAATATCACCACCCAACCGAAGAACTAGAAAATTACCACTGTTGTAACTTCTACAGTGTAATCACACATACACACATATACACACAGAGTGTATATGTGTGTATTAGTGTTCGTATATGTAATTATGAAAAACACCATTTCTACTTTAATTTGCAAAATATCACATCTTTTTTTGCACAATTACAAGTTATGTCTGTGATGCAATCATTCTAATTGTATTTCTGCTACATGTTTCTTAATTTAGTAAAATACTGATCTTTCTATAATTTTTTGTTCCACCAAAATGTGTATTCACATCATCACCACATAACAATAATTTAACTTCAATGCAGAAGATTTTAGCTGAATTCACAATGCCATTCATAACAAGGTTGTATGTTTCCTTTTCATCAGTATGAACTTCCAAAAATATTTACTATTATTATTCCATGAATTTGATGAAAGTAATATAAAATCACAGTTGGTATTAACAGATTTTCTGTTTTAATATCTGATGATGCTTATTTTAAACCATCATCAATAATTGCTAAGTTCTTTTGCTAATGGAGCCAAATATTAACACTATCACTGTTATTTTTTAACATGCGCACAAAATTTGGCATTAAAAATTATAGTAAAATTAAATTAGAAGAAAAATAATTTAATCTAATTTAGAAGTTTTGTTTATAGAATGAGAAGTCAACACAACTTTCGCATCTGTACTAAATTAACACATTCTTCTTAAAATAACTACTACCTCTGAAGTAAATGCAAATATTTCTACAGCAGGTTTATGATTTTGGTTTTCATGAACTCAGAAATATCACTATAGTTTCCTGGTACAGAGTAAATTTTGGCAAACATTTGTGCAAGTTAAATGTTTATCATCAACTTTCTTAAGAAAATGAAATTTGTTACTGAATTTTCCATTCAATATGCACTCTTATCTCTTATTGAAAAATTAAGAAATCATTCCAAATAATAAAATATATATATATTTATACCAAATATATATATATTTATACCAAATAATAAATGAGAAAACTACTGTAAATATAGCAAGAATGTTTATGCTCCACAGCAGGACAGCTCGGCCTTTACCTCCTACACATATTTCACATACACATACCCTTTAACATTCCATGTTTTCTTCTGATCTTATTATCTGTAGTCTGGCACTTTCACATTTTGGATGTCTTTGGTATGGGTAATGGCCCAACTAGCTAATCACACATAACCAGGAAAAGTAGGAGAATCAAATGTTTTTGTTTTCACTACCACTCGAGCAAAAAAAAGAGCTAATTCTCTAGCTGCTCCTGAGTGAGTTTACTTCATTTTAACAGTGAGTACACTGCATATTGTCTTTGAAAGGGATATGTTAATTATATTCCATTTAGAAAGAGATTTTGCAAATGTGATTAAAGTAAGAATCTTGAGATGGGGAGAGTAGCCTGAATTATCCGGTGGGCCATAAATGCAATTACAAGGGTCCTTATAAGAGGGAGACAGAGATTTTGCTACAAAAGAAGGCCATGTGACAACTGAAGCAAGATGCTAAGCTGCTGGCTTTGAAGACGGAGGAAGGAGCCACGAGTCAAGGAATGCAAGGAATACAGCTCTAGAAACTGGAAAAGGCAAGAAAATTGATTCTCCCATAGAGCCTCAGGAGGGAGCACAGCCCTGCCAATAACCTTGATTTCAGCCTAGTAAAACTGATTTTGGACTATCGATTTTCAAAGCTATAAGAAAATAAATGTGTATTGTTTTAAGCCTTCAAGGTTGCAGTTATTTAGCACAACAACATTAGGAAACTAATGCTCAAGTAAACAAGGTCTAATACTAAAACTATTCTGCTTTATATTAATGTAAATATACATAATAACAATGCGCTGTTTTAAAATACAAATTTGGACAAATGTTAAACTAGATGGGATGCCAGACCAATAGGCAACTTTTCTGTGGAGGGCAAACCAGGAAGCATTTTTATCTTAGAGGTAATTTATGTAAAACCACCTACCCAGTGCCTGGCACACAGCAAGGGTTCAATTGGGTGTTTTCTTAGTTCCCTAGATGAGAAGAACCATGACTTTTTAAAAACTTTTTTAGACAATTGTAAATTTACATGTAGTTGTAAGAAACAATAGAGGAAGCTATCTTATGCCCTTTACCCATTTTCCTTCAATGGTAACTTGTGTAATACAGTACAATTTCTCAAACATAAAATTGATGTTGATATAATCCACTGAGCTTATTTAGATTTTACTGCACTCATTTGTATGTGAGTTGTGTGTATTTAGTTATGTGACATTTTACATATGTATTTTCCCAAATGCAATCTCATTAGCCCGTACATCTATCTGAGAGGCATTATCCAAAACATGGCCAGTATAGGAGAAATGACTTACCCAAGGCCCCATGGTATGTGTGGCTCCCAGTGTTCTATTGCGATGTTCTTCTGCAAAGCCTCTTCTTTCTTCTTTCAAAGGTCACACTGCACATATTTTTCTTGAAGAAATAACAGAATTAAAAAGAGGAATGAGGAAGTATATGAAATAAAACAAAATGGGGTGATGATTTTCTTTTACAAACTCTATGGAACTGGTTCAGTGATTGTTTTTCTTCTTCATAAATTATCAGAGAAATCACTCCAGTACATAGAAATGACACTGAAGTTCATGCATAACAGAAATTTGTCCACTTCCCTTTCATTTAACATTATCATGTAATCATACTATTTCCATTATGTCAAAGAAATCTCCTTTAAATGAAGGATGGATGTAAGAAAGGAGAACTAACATCTGTTGAGTGCTAAATGTACCATACGCCATGTATGACACTGAAATATGATTTTTGCCCCTCATAATAAATATTTGATATAGATATAATGATTCCCTTTCTACAAATGAGAAAAAAGAAACTCAGAAATATTTTGTAATTTCTAAAAATCTTTCCATAAGTGTAGAGATCTCAGAGAGACTAATTCTAAGCCACTGTTCTTCTCATATAATACATTACATGCTGTTTTCTTTGTAGTCATGCAAGACTTAGGAGTGTTTTTGAACTGTGTATGTTTTCCATGACCATATGTGAATTGGTAAGTACTAATACTTTTTTTTTCTCTTTAAGTGGACACCTTTAGTAAATATAAGCATCTAGACCTCAGAAGAAAGATCTAGGATATGAATTTTGGCCAGAGTGTCTAGCAAATAATAAACACCCAATAAATATCTATTGAAATAAGGAATCTATGTATCACTGAAGGGTATTAGCCTTAACGTCTTGAGAGATCTTATAATAAAATAGCAAAATAGACAAAATTTGTAAACAGCACACAGACAAAGAAATGCAAATGGTCAATAATTGCACGGAAAAGTTCTAACTCAGTAATAATTTTAGGAATGCAAATAAAAGCATCTAAATAATCTTTTAACAACATCTGACAAAAATTAACTATAGAAACAACCCAATAAAGTGGACAAAAAATTCACCGAAGAAAATGTTTAAAATTGGCTCTGTGTGTATATGTGTGGTGGGGAGGGAGAGAGAGAAAGAGAGAGATTGAAATTGTATTGTAATTTCAATACAAATCAAGGAAATGGAAACACATTTATCAGTTAGAAGTGAATTTAAATACTCTGATGACACCAGGTATAGTGGTGGGGTAAAGAAATGAGAATTCTATACTTGTTGAGAGAGTTTAAATTATTGAAATGAAGTCCTATGAAATACATATGCAAGCATGTAATGTAGGGAAATTTTCTCTCATGTATAAAATTAAGCTGGTAAGAGGTTATTCACTGCAGCATTGCTTGAAATAAAAACAAACAAACAAAAGGGATAAGACAAAAAGCAGTCCAAAAATTCTCTCTCCCCTTCTCCCTCTCCCCCCACCTCCCACTCTTCCTCTGACTGGAGAGCCCAGGGTTTAATTCTTGTACCTTAATAATTTCCTATCTTATTTGATAAATGATTTCAAGTAGTTTATGAAATCCATACGATTATGACTCCCCAAGTCCAGATTTCACTCCTGAAATGCAGGGTAACACTTTTTGACTTACTCTTTCACTTTAAAATATGTTTTAAAGGACTTTACATTAACTAAAATGCTTCATAATTTATTTAAATATTCTACTTCTTTATGAAAATTTGGATTGTTTCCAATTTATTTTCCTCTACAGTACCTAGTTATAGTACAGTGCTTAGCCTCCCTTGTAATTAGATGAAGGCCATGTGTACCAAGCATTTTTATTGCTTCCTTCACATCTCCTAGTCACACATAAACAGCTGCCATGAATAGTTTCCTGTGAGCTCACATCAATGGCAGCAGTGTCTTAACCTTCATTAACTTTCCTGCTTCAGATTCTTCTCGTTAGCATCAAGCAGCCCTGTTAACTGCCACACAAGCCCATTTCTAAATTGCAGGGGAATTAATGCCCCCAGGAGCAACTTGTAACAGAACACAGAGTGATTTATAAACCTTCTGGCCTCCCGACTTTTGGCAGATAATTCCAGAAAACATTTTATATGCTTCTCAGAGGTCCCAGCTAACCCTAGTCCCCATTACCTACCTACGGCAGTAATGTCAATAATGCACCATTATATGAGCTTTAACTCTTTCTTTATACGATTCTGGCTCCTACCTCACTATTGCTTCCTGGATCACTTCCCAAATAAACTACCAGCACCTAAGTTCTGCTTTTGGGGGAACCCAAACTAATACATTGAGTAATGGAGTTTTATCCAATTGAATGTGGACAGAAGTGATGTTTGCCACTTCTACACCTGACCTTTATTTATTTTTAACCCTCTTTAATTCCCTCCCCCCACTTCCACCCCTGACCTATGGATGTTGCCATTTCTCCTTAATTGGATCTCTGAAGGCGGGGTGTCTCCTCCCACACACTTGCAGCGTGCACCCAGGGCCTAGTGCACCCTGGGGGGCCTGGTGCACCCAGGGTGGGGGGTCTGGCACACCCGGGGTATGGACACACCCAGGGTATGGTCCGTGGCTCCACTTGAGGCATGGACCTAGGACTTTCTGCGTGTAAAGCAGATGTGATAACCACTACACTATGGAGCCACCCGCTACACCTGACCTTTAAAAGCCTCCTAAGCAATACTTCATTTCCTCACTCCCTGCCAGTAGAAAATTGATCACAGAACTCAGACACTCAGGGGAATGACAGCACCACAAGATGGAAGTCCGTGGGTTCCTGTATCCCCACTTGCAGGAAAGGCCTTCATGAGAACCACCTGACAAGTAACATCACTGTTAAACTGTATTCTGAGAAAAGAATAAAATTCTATTAAGCCAAGGAAAAATTAGCATTGTATGCTACGTCAATAGCCTATTCTGACAAATACAATGGAGTGCCATTTTCTCATTGATGGCAGTTTTAGATGTTAAAAATCATTTCCCATTGTTTTCTCATAATGAGAATACAGGCATTCTAACAAAAGGAGAAAATGTCTTTCTGATTTATCTTGAGTTCAAAGGTTTGGGGGAAAAGGTTCTCTACTTTCTTGGGTGTTTAAGAAACTCATAAGAGCTTCTCCACATTCCTCTGAGCAGACCCTAACCCAGTTTCCACGCTGGGAAGACAGGCTTGTATTTGACTCACTTGGTGAACTCAGTGAGCGATTGCACCAGGGCAGGAAGGTGTGATGTTTGCTAAACTGCTGCTCCTGGACTGCTCAGTATGTTCATATATTTATAGGAAAACTCTGAACTTGTTCCACAATAATCAGTGCAAGAGTCCTCAAATCATATATTATTTAGCCAAATTAACCAGGATTTCAGCCATCTGCTACCTCCTTGAGAGGCAAAGAACCAAGAATTACTAGCATCTCTTTGACACACAAATAATCATTTTTCTATTCACTAATAACTAAATATGCACTGAGTCTAAAACCCATAGTATTCCATAAAAGGTATCTAATTGACTCTAGAGTGAAAATAAGAGGGTAAGAAGGGGAGTAAATATATGGGGAAAATTCAAAGATTCAATCTGATATGGATGGCTCTTTTACATTAACTTTTAAACTTGCTCAAATTTCAAGGCATTGAAAGTTTTTTAAAAAACCTCTTTGGACCCCCCTCTCATTCCCTCAACACTCAGGATCTCTCTCTCTCTCTCTCTCTCTCTCTCTCTCTCTCTCTCTCTCTCTCTCTCTCCTCTCTCTCATCTCTCCTCTCAATCTCTCTCTCTCTCACACTCTTCAAAGACAACGCTCCAGAAAGTGTTTCTGCATTTCCTATTAAAATTCTTCATTTCCAACTGAAACATTATCCCATTGCACTATGGCTTCTGTCCCCATAATTGCAATGAACACACTCTTACAATGATTGCAAGGCACCTTTTTGCGACTAGGTCCAGCTATTTTGAATGAATACATTAACATGCTTAGTGATACTTTGAATAACCTCCTAAAATATGCATATTTATGCAGACTGCTTTTGTCGCTTAACAACGAATCTTTGACAGGTTCCCAGGCTCTGGAGCATAAGGTGTTGGGTACAGACCCAAACTGTCCTGCTCTCTGTGCAGTCCTGCGCTAAGCCTCTTAATTCTTCTCCCTGTCCCTCAGTTAGTTATTTATCTATAAGATGGTGATTAATACTATATCTATCTTATAATGGTGCTATGAGCATTAAATCACTCAATACATAAAAAGTACTTGGCACATAATATGTTTTAGTCATTTTTATTTTTCTATATCTTTATCATTAGTACACCTACTATCCTTATAGTATAAACTGATCTTTATTCACAGTCAATGAATTTGAGGCATGTTTTTAGTAAGATAAGCAGGTTACAAAGCTAAATGTAAAATGTGATCTTGTATTTGCATAAGTAAACTACTGGGAGAATATAATTCAGATGAAAACTTTAGTGGTTATTCTGAGTTGAATTGTGAGACAAAAATTTCTGTTTGTTGAGTCACCTATATTGTGGCAACCTTAAGAAACAAATTCAGCAGGACTTATCTTTGGGTGGTATGTTTTAAGGTAATATTATTTTATTTCTTTTCTATGATGTTATATATCCTATAATATACACTCACTGGTCTTGCAATAATACAAAATAATAAAATGATATGGAAACATAAATATTCTCAGTTCTATCAGTAGGAAAGTTACTCAGCTTTATCATGCAGAATACCTCGAAGGCACAGGAAAGGAGACAAGATGGGGAAGAACTTTCATAGTATAATGGGACACATTTCCCCAAAATTCAACCACATTGCCTATCATCAATATTTTCAATTTATTTCTAGTTAACTGGGATAAGAACATAGTACTGCAGGGTGGCTCCATAGTGCAGTGGTTAGCATGTCTGCTTTACACGCAGAAGGTCCTGGGTTCGCGCTCCAGGTGGAGCCACAGACCATACCCTGGGTGTGCCAGGTCCCCCAAGTTCGCTGGGTGCTCCAGGCCCCAGGTGCTCTGCGAGCCTGTGGGAGGAGGAGACACCATGCCTTCAGAGATCCAGTTCTTAAGGGGAAAAATGGCAACATCCATAGGTCAGGAGTGGAAAGAGGGGGAAAAATAAATTAATTAATTTAATTAAATTAAAAAAAAAACATGGTACCTGAGCTTGTTTTATTTTGCTTTGTCCTGAATAACAGTAAGGTTGAAAGTCTTGTCCTATGAAAGGCAGTAACATATTCTGGTTAGATGAATGGGCTCAGAGGCCACACAACATATCTTACTCTTGCCACTTGCTAGCCCTGTCTTTAGTTCCTTATGTTTAAAGTTGAGTAACAATAGCTTCTCTTCATAAATCGTGGTAAGCATTAAATGAAAAAGTATAGGTTTAGCACTTATAACAGTGTTGGACAGTGAGGAAGTCAGCAGTAAATATTAACTATTACTATCATTATTTCCATACCCAAATTGATCGTAAGTGTTTCTATTGTTATTTTAATTATGTGTATTTATATTGATTGGCATGGACTGACATTTATAATATATTTTCTAAATAAATCAGTTTAACTACTAGAAACAATAAGCAAATACAGTAAAGTTTCTGGATACAAAATCAACATTAAAAATTCATAGCATTCCTATACTCTAATAATGAAGCATCAGGAAAAGAAGTGGAAAAAATAATTACTTTTGCAATTGCAACAAAAAGAATAAAAATACCTAGGAATAAATTTAACGAAACATCTGAAGGACCTATATAAAGAAAACTACAAGACCCTATTAAAAGAAATCAAAGAAGATACAAAGAAATGGAAAGATATTCCATGTTCCTGGATTGGAAGAATCAACATAGTTAAAATGACCATATTACCTAAAGCATTATACAGATATAATACAATCCTCATCAAAATCCCATTGGCATTTTTTAAAGAAATAGCACAAAAAAATCATCCGATTTCTATGTAAGCACAAAAGACCCCGAACTGTCAAAATCATCTGAGAAAAAAGAACGAGGCTGGAGGCATCACTCTGCACGACTTCAAATTATGCTACAAAGTGACAATAATCAAAATGGCATGGTATTGGCAGCAAAAAAAGACACATGGACCAGTGGAACAGAATTGAGAGTCCAGAAGTAAACCCATATTTATATGGGCAAATAATTTTCAACAAAAAAGCCAAAAACATACAGTGGAGCAAAGAAAGCCTCTTCAATAAATGGTGCTGGGAAAACTGGAAAGCCACCTGCAAAAGATTGAAACTAGACTGTTGTCTATCACCACACACCAAAATTAACTCAAAATGGATTAAGGACCTAAATATAAGACCTGAAACAACAAATTGCGTAGAAGAAAACATAGATACTAAACTCATGGACCTTGGATTTAGAGAAGATTTTATGAATTTGACATCAAAGGCAAGGAAAGTAAAAGCAGAAGTAAATGAATGGGACTATATCAAACTAAAAAGCTTCTGCACAGCAAAAGAAATCATCAACAAGATAAAGAGACAATCATTTGAATGAGAGAATATATTTGCAAACAACACCTCTGATAAGGACCCAATATCCAAAATATACAAAGAACTCACACAGTTCAATAATTTTTAAAAATCCAACTTAAAAAAAAATGAGCAGAGGCCCTGAACAGACACTTCTTCCTAGAGGACATACAAATGGCCAAGAAATATGTGAAAAGATGCTCAACATCTCTAGCTATTAGGGAAATGTAAATCAAAACCACAATGAGCTACCATCTCACCTGTTAGAATAGCTATAATCAACAGGACAAGTAATAACCAATGTTGGAGAAGATGCAGAGTAAAAGCAACCCTCATACACTGCTGGTGGGACTGAAAATTGGTACAGCCACTATGGAAAACAGTATGGAGGTTTCTCAAAATACTAAGAATTGATCTACCATATGATCCAGCAATCTCTCTACTGGGTGTTTACCCCAAAGACTTGAAAACCCATATCTGAAAAGTGATTTGCACACCGATGTTCATAGCAGCATTATTCACAGTGGCCAGGACATGGAAGCAACTGAAGTGTCCTACGATAGATGATTGGCTAAGGAAGCTGTGGTACATATATACAATGGAACATTACTCGGCCATAAGAATAGATGAAATACTGCTATTTGTGACAACATGGGTGGACCTCGAGATAATCATGCTAAGCAAAATAAGCCAGACAGAAAAAGTTGAAAATCACATGATATTACTTATAAGTGAGATATTAACCTAAAAGCAACAAATGAACAGGACAAACAAACAGAGACTTATGGGCATGGACAATAGACTAGTAGTTACCAGAGTGGAGGGGGGAGAGAGAGGGAGGAGGTAGAGAGGGTAAAGGAGGTCAAATATGTGGTGACAGAAAGAAATCTAATTATAGGAGGTGAACACACAGTGCAAATATATATATATATATGTCTTACTGTTAAAGTGTACAGCTGAAACTTATTGGATTTTGTTAACCAATGTCACCACAAAAAAATAAAAAATAAATTAATTAATCAGTTTACAGGATATAATCTCATTGTTACTTTTAAATATATGTGGTTATAATTGCATAGAATTTCTGAAAATAATATGTGTATTTAAATGGTAACAATGCTTTTTCAATGCTTTTAAGGGCTTCTTTTCTTTCCTGCATTTTCATTTTTATCTACAAAGAAAATGTCTTGATTTTGAAAGTGACGAATAAACAAAATACTCTCTAGCCCCAGCCCTTTTCATAGGATAGTGGCTCAATGTCAGAATTGAGAACATCCCTAAGCCAAGGGAATTAGGTACTAAGGTGGTTACGGAATTAATTTATGAATCTGCCACGTGAGAGTCCTCATTTGGCAGCTTCAGGGAAATTACAGGTGTCTAGGGGAAGAGCAAATACAAGCATGTATCTCAAATAAATCTTACATTCCACAGTCAGACAATTTCTCCATTTCCTTGAATTCTAGTGAGGTCACATGATGAAAGTAGTTTCACAGCATGCTTCTTTCTGTACTCTTCCAAATAGAGCCTCTTGAATTGAAGGCAGACTTATGGGTTTAACCACCAAGTTAGTCAAGCAGTGAATGCCACAGGAGAAGGAAAGTGTGAAGGCCTGCATGAGATCTCCCAGTGCTCAGCCCCACAGCTTCCAGAGGGAAGAATGCTTCAATAGCGGGATTCAGGGGAAAAGTTTATTTACAGGCTCATTCAGCCAAGGACACCAGAAACAATCAACACATACGAATGAAAACTCCTTTGAAGTACTTTCCTTGTGCAATTAAAACTAATAAAAGGAAAGAAAAATATATACCTGCCTAGCACTTGTAATACAAAATCAACTCAAGTTCAAAATGAGACTCATCCCTATACCAATCTAGGGTTAGGGGTGTTAGTCTGGACGTAAGAAAACTCCCTGCAATCACTGTCTTCTAGGATGACCCAGATTAGGTTCTAGATATACAGGCCTAGATGTGTAACAGTGTGAATGAGAGACAAAACATTAGGCTAGACAAAGAGAAGAATGTTACACATTAAGGATACATTGAGACATTCCCCAGCCAGTACCAGAGAAACTCTTTGACTTTGAACACATTAGAGGAAATGGTGATTTAAAATAGTATGTGCAGTTTCTATTCGTGCTCACTATAGCATGTAAACTGAAGGGGGAGCATATTCATTTTAGAAGCTCTGAAAGAGAATGCACATTGCAAAGAAGGCATATGGGCAGGTCACACTGTAGAGATGTTATGTGTACTTCTCCCTTTTTTTATTTATTTCTCTTTTTCCATAATTTATCCAGTCATCTACAGATAAACACATGCAACAAAACAACACCATATTATGTATACATATGTGATAAAAATATTTTTAAAAGGTTCTAAGAATGAAAAACCCAAATTCTTTATAGTGGTTACCTCTGAAGAAGACTGTTCTAATGCAATCATAGAAGACTTCAAAGTGAGTTTTAACTGCATACATAATGTTTTATTTCTTAAGTTGAGTATATAGAAGCCTGTTTTATTATTCTTATAATTTTTAAAATATATAAAATATTTAATAATAATGTTTCTATGAGCTTTAATTCTGATTTTTAAAATGATCCATGCTAATTTAGAAAATGTGGAAAATGTAAAGCCCAGAGATAAATATGTAATTAATCAATAATACCACCAGCCACTATTTTTGAAAAAATGTATTATATCTGGAATTTTCTCCCATTATTGTGTCTTTGTATTTATATAACAATGAATATACTGTAGCTTTTGCAATATTAAAATCACATTTTCAGCATCTTGCCATTTCCTTCATCATTATAGCTTAGGATATTAATTTACACTTATTTAACTATTGTAATTTGGTATATTTTAGAAAGTTTTATGAGTTTTTATATTGCTTTTTAGTAAATTATCTTATGATGTTATTTGCCTATCTATTCACTGTGTATACATACACAATGTGTACGTACAACGTGTACATATACACTTTTATATATATATAATTTATATGTGTATATAATCTATATGACATTACTTTAAGCCCAAATGACCAAATACATTGGTTATATCAAATATATGTAAATAGGCTTAACTTACCAGTAAAAAGAAAAAAATATATCATATTGCTTATTGAAGTGGAATTTGACACAAAGCTTTTTAAAGAGCTATTCCTGAAACAAAGACAGTCAGATAATTTAAAGTTTAAAAATAGTCAAATGTTTATCCGGCAGTTAAAATTAAAAAGAAAACAGGGGTTATAATCTTGATTTCTTTTTATTTAGTACAATATTATTGACTATATTCCTTATGCTATATTTTACATTCCCATCTGGCAACCATCAAAATGTGCTCTATATCAATGAGTTTGTTTCTGTTTTGTTTGTTTGTTTATTTTGTTCTTTAGATTCCGTAAGTGAAATCATATGGCATTTGTCTTTCTCTGTCTTATTCCACTCAGCACAATATCCTCTAGGTTCATCCATGTTGTTGGAGATGACGAGATTTCATTCTTTTCTATAGCTGAGCAATATTCCATTGTATATATGTATCGCTTCTTCTTTATCCACTCATCCATCGATGGGAAAGAAGGTTGCCTCCATATCTTGGCTATTGTAAATGATGCTGCAATAAACATATGGATGCACATGTCTTTCTGAAGTAGTGTTTTGTGTTTCTTCAGATAAATACCCGGAAGAGGAATGACCGGGTTCTTCTTTGTCTCTTGTTATAGCCTATGTTTTAAAGTCTATTTTGACTGGCATAAGTACTGCTAACCCAGGTTTGTTTGTTTGTTTGTTTGTTTGTTTGTTTGTTTGTTTGTTTCCATTTTCATGAAATATCATTTTCCATCCCTTTACTTACAGTCTGTGTGTGTCTTCCAAACTAAAGTGAGTCTCTTATAGGCAGCATATGTATGAGTCTTTTTTTTCTTATCCATTCAGCCACCTTATCTTTTGAATGGAGCATTTAATCTACTTACATTTAAAGCAATTGTTGATAGATATATAGTTACTGTCATTTGTACTTACTTTTTTCTTCTTTTTAAAGAAGTCGACATTTCCTGTGACACTGGCTTGGTGGTGATGAACTCTTTTAGCTTTTTCTTGTCTATGAAGCTCAGATAAAGAACTGGGGAGAGTAATCTTGGTTTTAGGTCCTCGATTTTCATCGCTTTGAATATCCCAACCTCTTCTGGCCAGCAAAGTTTCTGTTGAGAAATCAGCTGACAGCTTATGGAGCTCCCTTGTAGGTAACTAATTGCTTTTCCCTTGCTGCTTTTAGTATTCTTTGTCTTTAACCTTTGGTATTTTAATGATACTGTGTCTTGGTTTGAGACTCTTTGGATTCATCTTGTTTGGGACTCTCTGAGCTTCCTGAGCTTGTATGTCTAGTTCCTTCATCAGGTTAGGGAAGTTTCCCATTATTATTTCTTGGAATACATTTTCAGTACCTTACTCTGTCTCTTCTCCTTCTGGTACTCCCATGATGTGAATGTTATTATGCTTGATGTTGTCCCAGAGGCCCCTTAAACTATCCTCATTTTTTTTTTAATTTTGTGGTATTGTTGTTATCATTCTGATTGGGTGTTTTCTGCTACCTTATCTTCTAAATCACTGATTTGATCCTCTGCTTCACCTAATCTGTTGATTCCCTCTAATGTATTTTTCATTTCAGTTATTGTATTCTTCATTTCTGACTGGTTCTTCTTTATGCTTTTTTTTTTAAATCTCCATTTTCATGTTTTCTATCTCTTTGTTAAAGTTCTCACTGAGTCATCTACTCTTCCCCTAAGTTCATTGAGCATCCTTATAACCAGTTTTTTGAACTCTGTGTCTGATAGATTGTTTGTCTCCATTTTGTTGAGTTCTTTTTCTGGAGCTTTTTTTCTATTCTTTCATTTAGGACATTTCTTTGCCTCCTCATTTTGATTGCCTCCCTGTGTTTGTTTCTATGTATTAGGTAGGGCTCCTAAACCTCCTGGTCTAAGTAGAGTAGCTTTATGTAGTAGGTATCCTGTGGGGCCCAGTGACGCAGTCTTCCCTGGTCAGCTGAGCCAGGCGCTCAAGGTATGTCCTTTGTACGTCGTGTGTGCTCTCCTGTTGTAATTGAGCCTTTGTTGCTGTTTGCACATCGATGAAGGGATTGACCCTTGATCTGATTGATTGTGAGGATTGGCCTGTGAGGGGCTGCCCCTACAGAGTTGGATTCACATTAGCAGGGCTCTGGTGCCTGCCTAGTCTGCTTTCAAGTGTGTCCTCCTCAAATGCAGCCCTGGGTGGTACTCTGACACCAGCTCCAGTTAGGCCAGCCACTATTTGTGCCAGCCTAAGGGCCTCCTGGGAGG
Source organism: Pteropus medius (assembly GCF_902729225.1). NCBI lineage: Eukaryota > Metazoa > Chordata > Mammalia > Chiroptera > Pteropodidae > Pteropus > Pteropus medius. Next base: position 25,467 of record NW_024345505.1, read on the forward strand.
GGCCCAGCCACAGGCCACATTCAACTACAGCTTGTGCACTTCTGGAGCCACCTGGCAAGAGTCACCAAGCAATCGCAGATGGCTGCCACCTGTGCTGGCTTAGAGGCACCTCAAGAGGCCAAGCCAGGAACCAAGACCAGCTGCCATTAGTGCCGGCCTTGAGACTGCTCAGCAAGTGGTACAGGGCATGCCAAGGCCATGCTATTTCTCTGGGATTTGTGAGCCATTGAGAGATTTTAGGAAAGTCCACAGCATAAGCCAAGACAGGCTGTTTGTATAGAACAGCCACTGGAGGCAGCTTGGGTGGGCCCACAAATTGGGAGGGGCAGAGTCTCAGGGAATCACCTGGGCAGGGCGACCTGTGTTAGCCAGATCGATGGAGACTCAGATATTGCAGCTGCCTGTGTCTGCATGCCAGGAGGAGGGAGAGCTCAATAAATAGACAGTGGATGTCTCCAGTAATTCTGTTCAAGAGGAAGACGCCCCTCCAGCCCTCGTCCTGAAGCCAGACAACCCATTTCCTCCCTGTATGTCCCTGGCAGTCCTTGAGAAGCTGCCCCAGCACTGGAACACAGAGCGAATGGGTCTGTCAGCGAGTAAGTCCACATGTAGGCCCCTTAAGATCTGCGACTCCCACATCCTGTCTCATTCAGCCACAGTCTCCACTGGTTTTCACAGCCAGAGATTGTGAGGACATCTCTCCTTGGCACTGGAACCCTGGGCTAGGGATCCTAGGGTGGAGCTGGGACACCTCGATCCTCCAGGGGGACCTCTGCAGCCAATATAACCCTCCTGATTCTCAACCACCATAGACGGGGGTAGGACCAGCCATATTGTGTCTCCAAACCTCCTACCAGTCTTGAGGTGGCCACTTATGTATGTCCCCAGTTGTAGGACTTCTGTTCAGACAGACCTCAGGCAACACCAAATGATGGTTATTCTGTAGTCTTGTTGTAATTTTGATGTGGCTGTGAGAGGAGGCGAGCACAATGTCTACCTTCTAGGCAGTCTTGACCAGAAGTGTTTAGCCTCCCTCACAAGGACACTTGTGCCTGCACAATAGGGCTCATCCAGTTAATCTAAGAGAAACTCCTATTTCAAGATCTTTAACTTAATAACATGTATAAAGACCTTTTTTCCATATAAGGTACGATTTACAAGTTTTGGTGATTAGGACATAATATCTCTGGGGGCCATTATTAAGCTCATTACAGTGATCATACCATTTTGAATCCCCATGAGTAGTGTATGAAAGCATGTGTTCTTTCACATCCTTATGGACTGAGTGTCTTGACAGACCTTTGGAACTTTGCCAATCTAATAATTTAGAAATAGTATTTCACTGTAGTTTTAATTGCATCTCTCTTATCAAAAGCAAGTTTGTGCCTGTTTTTGTATGTTTAAAGATAAGTTGCATTTTTCCCCTGGTAAATGTTTATAGTTCTTATATATCTTTGACAGGATTATTAGGTTTCTTTATGCCTCTCTATTTATAGGCTTATATATGAATAGGAAATGAACACTTTTTTAAAGATGTTAGTTTCAGACATTTTCCCAGTGTCTTTTTAATTGGCTATAATGTTTTTTTGCTATGCGAAATTGTTTTCTATATTTATTTAGTCAAATGTATTAATATTTTTCTTATGCTCCTTGATTTTATTCATAGTTAGGAAATTTTCTCCACTTCCACGTTATAGGTATTATCAGGGCCATGCTGCATGTGGAGGCTAAAGGAGAGACTATGTTCCTTGCCCCTTATAGCTTCAAGATTCTTGTTTTGTTTTGTTTTGTTTTGTTTTACATTTAAATCTGAGTTGTTTAGAAGATACTCTTATTTAAGACACAAATGGAACTATGTTTGCCTTTTTAACCAAATGGTTATTTAGTTATCACAACCACTTATTAAATCACTTGTCATATCTCCAATAATTTAAAATACTGCCTTTATAATGTTCTAATTTTCTAAATATAATTTAACCTATGTCAGTATCTTCTAGACTGTTGCATTAGTCTTTCTGTCGGTTCTTGGGCCAAACTACACTCTTATGTTGTACAAACTTTATTATATGTTTTAATATCTAGTAGAGCCAGCTGCCACCCCTTTTGGTCAGCCATCATTCTTCATTGTCAGAGTTTATCTGAGTGTTCTTGTAGTTTGTTCTGCCAATAAATTTGAAAATAAACTTGTTTAACTTAGTAAAAAAAAAAAAGAAATAATATTTTCATGGGGATCACATTAAATGTGGGAAATTGACATCTTTATAATATTGAGTCTTCTTGCGGAAGACTATCTTATGTCTTTCAATTTGTTCAAGTCTAATTTTTTGTTTTACATAAGTTTAGACATTGTTTCGTTATTTGTTCAATCATTTTCATCTCTTCCATAACATTTTTTTTGTTTGTATGTACATATGAAGACCTCTGGTTTCTGATGTTAATGGTTTTACCTGCTACTTTACTAAATTCTCCTTTTGTTTATAGTAATTTGGAGGGAGTTTCCAATTTGTAATCATATCAACAACAAATACAGAGATTTTACCACTTTCTTTGCTTCTAATTGCCTAATCTTGTCAACTGAATGGCAAGATGCCCCCTACACAGTATCAAATAGTGAGGATAAAAATGGTCACTTGTCTTGTTTTTGTCTTCAGCAGAAATACCGCTAGTGTTTCTCCATTCAGTAGGATGCTAGCTTTTTGTCTGAGATGTGTATGTATATTGCCATGTTAATAAAGTATCTACCAATTCCTATTTTATTACTTTTTTAAAAATATAAATAGGTGTTATACTGTTAAATACCTTTCTGCATATGGAGGTGATCATATAATTGTTGCCTTGGCTCTATTGTCATACTAGATTATATGGATAGCTTTCCTGATACTGAAACACCTTTGTGTTCTTGGAATAAGATCCATAAAGCTGTGATTTATTTTTTTATCCTGTATTCAATCAATCGTGTTAATATTTTATTTAAGAACATTCCTTCACCATATTATATGATATTAGTGAGTAATTTCATTTTTGGTACATTTTCACCATTTTTTAAATAAATTTTATACTTGCTTCATCATCTGAAATATTTGTTATGTCCTTGGAGCAGTTGAAATGGCATTGGGAATATGTTACCTTTAAAGGTTTGCTAGAAATCTCCCTTGGAAAGATCTGAGCCTGGCACTTTTATCATGGAGATATTTTTTTAACCTCATTCACTGTTTCTTCAATGTAATTGGCCTATTTAGACGTTTTGTCTCTATTGAGGCCAGTTTGAGTAAATCGTAATTTTCTTTTCTTTTAAAAACTGTCACCCTTGTCATTTAAGTTTGTGTACAGTCATGCACAATTTTTAATTTTAATTAGTTTCAAGTATACAGTACATTGGTTAGACATTTATATAGTTTATAAAACGATCCCTTAATTGTTCCTTCTCTCCTCTGGTTTTCCACCTAGCGAATATATTAATGCTAACTGCATTCCCTATGCCATGCCTCCCATCCCCGTGACCATCTATCAACTACTAATTTGTACTTCTTCAACCCTTCACCCCATTGTCCCAGCTTCCCAACTCCCCTCCACCCTGTCCTTCACCAAATTGTCCACTATTTTTGTGAGTCTGGGTTGTTTTGTTTTTGTTTTTTTTTTTAGTTTACTCTTTTTGTTTCTTAGATTCCACTTATAAATGAAATCATATGGAACTTATCTTTCTGTGTCTGACTTATTTCACTCAGCATAATAACCTCTAGGACCATCCATGTCATTGCCAATGGTAGGATTTCAATTTTTTAAGGCTAATATTCCATTGTATATATGAACCATAACTTCTTTATCTAATCATCTGTTGATGAGCATTTAGGTTGTTTCCATATCTTGGCTATTGTTAATTGTGTTGCCATGAATATTGGGGTGCATAGATCTTTACGAATTATTGCTTTGGTTTTCCTTAGATAAATACCCAGAAGTGCAATGGCTGGATCAAAAGGTATATCCATTTTAATTTTTTGAGAAAACTCCAGACAGTTTTCCATAGTGGCTGCACCAATTTGCAATCCCACCAACAATGTATGAGGGTTCCCTTTTCTCCACATCCTCGCAAGAATCGTTGTTCTTTGATTTATTGACAGGTGTGAGGTGATATCTCATTGTGTCTTAATTTGCATTTCTCTGATGATCAGTGACCTTGTACATCTTTTCCTATGTCTATTAGCCATCTGTATTTCCCTTTTAGAGAAGTGTGTTTAGGACTTCTACCCATTTTTTAATTGGATTGTTTGTTTTATTCTTGTTGAGCTGTATGAGCTCTTTATATATTTTGGATATTAACCACTTATCAGATGTATAATTAGCGAATATCTTCTCCCAATCAGTCAGTTGTCTTTTTGTTTTGTTGATGGTTTTCTTTGTTGTACAAAACTTTTTTAGTTTGATGTAGTCCCATTTGTTTATTTTTTCTTTTGTTTCCCTTGCCCAGGGAGATATAACTGGAAAGAAATTACTGTTAGTAATATCAGAGAGTTTACTGTCTACATTTTCTTCTAGAAGTTTCATGGTTTCGGCTCTTATATTTAAGTCTTTAATCCATTTTGAGTTTATTCTTGTAAAAGATGTAAGAAGGTGGTCCAGTTTCTTTCTTTCTTTCTTTCTTTCTTTCTTTCTTTTCTTTTTCTTTTTCTTCTTCTTCTTCTTCTTTCTTTTCTTTTTCTTCTTCCTCTCTCTCTCTCTCCTGATTATTCTTCTTCTTCTTTTCTTCTTCTTTTTTTTCTTCTTTCTTTTCTTTTCTTCTTCTTTTTTCTTTTCTTTCTTTTTCTTTTATATCTAAAACCATCCTTCCTAACATCAAGATCATCTTTAATCGATTAGAGCATTCATCTTTTGACAGAGATATTATGATATAGACATATATGTGGATTTATTTGATTTCATCTTGTTCCATTGATCACGATCGATTTTATGCTTAGTACGATACATTTTGATTACTGAATGAATTAGCAGGTCGATGATCAGGTGGTAGTGGATATCTATCCACTAACTTGAAATGTTCCAAAAAAAAAAAGTTTGAAGATTTCCATGGCTATTCGGGGTCTTTTAAGGTTCCATATAAATTTTAAGATTATTTGTTCTAGCTCTCTGAAAAATGCCATTGGTATTTTGATAGGAATTGCATTGAATCTATAGATTGTTTTGGGTAGTATGACCATTCGAATGATGTTGATTCTTCCTACTTATGAGCACAGTATATGCTTCCATTTATTTGTATCTTCTTCAAATTCTTTTATCAATAACTTATTTTCTGAAAACAGGTCTTTTACCTCCTTGATTAATTTGATTCCCGGGTATTTTATACTTTTTGATGCAATTGGAAATGGGATTGTTTTCTTAATTTCTGTTTCTGAAAGTTCATCATTGGTGTATAAAAATGCCACTGACTTCTAAATATTTATTTTGTAACCTGCTACTTTATCAAATTCATTGATCAGTTCTAACAGTTTTTTGGTGGAATCTTTAGAGTTCTTTATATATAGTATCATGTCATCGCCAAATAGCAAGAGTTTTACTTCTTCCTTTCTAATTGAGATGCCTTTTATTTCTCTTTCTTGTCTTATTGCTGTGGCTAAGACTTCCAATACAATGTTGAAGAAGAGTGGTGAAAGTGGACATCCTTGTCATGTTCCTGATCTCAAAAAAATGTTTTTAGCCTTTCCCCATTGTGTATGATGTTAGCTGTCATACTCAGCTACGATGTTTGTCATATATGGCCTTTATTATGTTGAGGTATGTTCCTTCGATTCCCACTTTGCTGAGAGTTTTTATCATAAACAGATGCTGGATTTTGTCGAACACTTTTTCTGCATCTATAGATATGATCATATGGTTTTTATCTTTCAATTTGTTAATGTGGTGTATCGCTTTCATTGATTTGCAGATATTGTTCCAAACTTGCATCTCAGAAATTAATCCAACTTGATCATGGTGTATGATATTTTTAATGTAATGCTAAATTTATTTGCTTATATTTTGTTGAGGATGTTTGCATCAATGTTCATAAGAGATATTAGCTTATAGTTTTCTTCTTTTGTAATGTCATTGTCTGGTTTTGGAAACAAGGTAATGGTGGCCTCATGAAAGGATTAGGGAGCCTTCCCTCTTCTTGAATATTTTGGAATACTTTGAATAGAATAGGTATTAATTCTTTTTTGAATATTTGGTAAAATTTGCCTATTAAGCCATGTGGTCCAGGACTTTTGTTTTTGGGGAGGTTTTTGATTACTGATTCTATTTCATTGGTGGTAATCAGTCGAATCAGATGTTCTGTTTTTTTCTTGACTCAGTCTTGAGAGATTGTAAGTTTCTAGTAATGTGTCCATTTCTTCCAGATTGTCCAGTTTGTTGGCATATAATTGCTCATAGTATTTTCTTATAATCCTTTGTATTTCTTTGCAGTCTGTAGTTATTTCTCCTCTTTCATTTCTGATTGTATTTATTTGAATCCTCTCTCTTTTTTCCTTCATGAGTCTGGCTAAAGGTCTGTCAATTTTTTTTTATCTTTTCAAAGAACCAGTTCTTGGTTTTATTAATCTTCTGTAGTGTTTTTCTAGACTCTATTTCATTTCTTTCCACTCTGATCTTTATTGTTTCCTTCTTTCTATTCATTTTTGGCTTTGTTTCCTGTTCTTTTTCTAGCTCTTTTAAGTGTAAGATTAGATTGTTTATTTGAGCTTTTTCTTGTTTCTTGAAGTAACTCTGTATTGCTATGAATTTCCCTCTTAGGACTGCTTTTGCCGTGTCCCATAGATTTTTGAGTCATTGTGTTTTCATTTTCATTTGTCTCTAAGTATCTTTTGATTTCTTCCTTGATCCTATTAATAAATCATTCTTTGTTATAGTAGCATGCTATTTAGCCTCTATGTGTTTGTGTATTTTCCATTTTTTTTCTTGTAGTTGATTTCTAGTTTCATACCATTGTGATTGGAGAAGACAGTTGATATGATTTCAAACTTCTTAAATTTATTGAGACTTGTTTTGTGTCCTAATATGTGGTCTATCCTAGAAAATGTTCCATGTGCACTTGAGAAGAATGAATATATTGCTGCTTTGGAGTAAAATGCTCTAAAAATATCTATTAAGTCCATCTGTTCTAGTGTATCTTTTAGGCCTATTATTTCCTTGTTGATTCTTTGCCTGGAAGATCTGTGCATTGGTGTCAATGAAGTATTAAAGTCTCCTACTATGAGTGTATTACTGTTCATCTCACTTTTATGTCAGTCAATAATTACTTTCTGTATGTAGGTGCTCCTATGTTGGGTGCATATAGGTTTACTATGATCACATCCTCTTGATTTATTGATCGTTTATCATTATGTAATGCCTTTTTTTCCCCTCTCTTATTATAGTCTATGTTTTAAAGTCTATTTTATCTGATATAAGTATTGCTACCCTGGCTTTTTTTTTTCATTTCCATTTGTGTGAAATATCTTTTTCCACCCCTTTACTTTCAGTCTGTGAGTGTCATTTCATCTGAAATGGGTCTCTTATAGACAGCATATGCACTGCTATTTTATTATTTGTATTTGTTATTTCTATTTTATTTTTTACCGCTCTCTTGTTACAGAAGTCCTTTTAGTATTTCTTGTAATACTGGCTTCCTTAAGCGTTTTCTTGTCCGGGAAGCTATTTATCTCACCTTCCATTTTCATTGAAAGCCTTTCTGGGTAGAATATTCATGGTTGTAGATTCTTGTTTTTCATAACTTTGAATATTTCTTGCCAATCCCTTCTGGCCTGCAAAGTTTCCATCGAAAAATCAGCAAACATTCTTATGGGGGTACTCTTGTAACTAGCTGCCCTCTTCTTGCTGCTTTTAAGATTCTTTGTCTTTGACCTTTCGCATTTTAATTATGATGTGTCTTGGCATAGGTCTGTTTGAATTCCTCTTGTTTGGGACTCTTTGTGCTTCCTGAACTTGTATATCTAATTCCTTTGCCAGGTTAGGGAAGTTTTCTGTCACTATTTCTTCAACTAGATTCTCAATACTTTGCTCTCTCTCTTCCCCTTCAGGTACTCCTATGATCTAGATATTGTTAAGCTTCATATTGTCCCAGAGGTCTCTTAAACTATCCTAATTTTTTTAATTATTTTTTTTCTTTTTGTTGTTCTGATTGGGTGTATTCTGCTACTTTGTCTTCCAGTTCGCTGCTTTGATCTGCTTCGTCCAATCTACTATTGAATCCTTCTAGTGTATTCTTCATTTCAGTTATCATATTCTTCATTTCTGTCTGGTTCTTTTTTTGGCTTCTATGTCATTTTTTTATGGTTACTACCTCTCTGTTGATGTTCGCATTCATTCTCCACATAAGTTTGTTGACCATCCATATAACCATTATTTTGAACTCTTTGTCTATGGTAGATTGCTTGCCTCCATTTCATTTAGCTTATTTTCTGGAGTTTTCTCCTGTTGTTTCGTTTGTGGCATGTTTCTTTGTTTTCTCATTTTATTAGCCTCTCTGTGTTCGTTTCTATGTGTCAGGATTATTTGTTTCATCTCTCAGGCTCAGCCAGATGGCCTAATGTGGAAGGTGTCCGGCGTGGCCCAGTGGCACACTCTCCCTGATCCCCTATGCGGGGCGCTCTAAATGTGATCTTTGTGTGGGTTGTGTGTGATCTGTTGTCACCACACCTTTATTGTTGTTAGTAGATCAGTGGATGGGATTAACACTCAGGTGGACTAATTGTGGAAATTGGCTGCACCCATAGGGTTAGAGTTGCTGTGTGGGGGCTGATCCCACTGAGTGGAATTTGCCCTAGCAAACTTGTGTACTTTTTGCAACTACCCTTTGTGTGTACCACTAATGGGACTAGTCAGGCATTGCTCTGTTGTGGTCTGGTGCCAACCTCTGGATGCATTGGTTTTCTGGCCCCTTGGGAGGGGCTCCCTTGTAGGCCAAGGTCAGCCACAGCTTTTGATTACTCAGGGCTACCAAGTGGAAACTACAAAGCGATCCGCAGATGGTTGCTACTTATGCTGGATCTAAGGTAAGTGGAAGAGACAAAACTATAGGCAGCCATTGGTTATCCCTTGTCCCTGCCCTAGGGCAGTTTAGCATAGGGACAAGTGCTCCTCAAGGCCTGACATTGCCTGTCAGTTGCCTGTAAGTCTCTGAAACTGTATGAACTTCTGGGTGATATGCATGTTGGGTGGCACAGGGACCCTGGGAATCTCCTGGGTCTATTGAGTAAATTTCCCCTACCACTGCAGTGTCAGTTTACCTGCCAATGCTGTCTCTGTGGCTCTCTGTACAAGTTTTCAGTCGTAGCAAGGTCAGCCGCTGCCCACCTTGGGCCTGAATGCACCACCCCAGGGTAGGGGCAGCTGCCTATGAACGTGCAGTGGGCACTTTGTGTATTGGATGGGGCAGGAGCTCAGGGAGTCAAGGGCCATCAGGCCAATACAGACCCTTGCGATCCCCTCAGGAGATATCGTAGCTCGTACAGGCAGCAGTGGTCTGCCCACAACTGTTTTCCCCGAAATGCGCTTACTGTGCTAGCCAAGGTCTGTTGCCTGAGTAGACTGCGCAACCCCAGAGCCAAGCAGAACATGAGAGGCTGCCTGTTAATGGGCTGCAGGCACTTGTAGCTTGGGAGAAGTGGGATCTCAGAAAGACAAGGACCGTCAGGCCAGTACAACCTCAGTTTTGCTGCAACTTCTGTGCCTGGGCATTCCCACTGTAGTCACACATCACAGTGAGACCAACTGCCATCTGGGGTGGTCCCACAGACCCCTGTACTCCCTAGACTCAATATTGCAACTCTTGCAGGCAGCAGAGATCTGCCTGCCACTGATTTCCGTGCAGTGCCCGCCCTGTGCTAGCCAAACTTTGTTGCCTGTGTGGATTGGGAGATGGGGGCTGGGGGAGGAGTAGGGGGCAGGCTGTGGCACTTCACTGTCGTGGGTCTCCTGGGGCAATTTGTGGTTATGGCGGGGCAGTCTCCGAGAGACAATGGCAGTTGGATCAATATAGCCTCAGTCTTGCTGCAACTTTTATAACCGATCAAGTGTTCCAACAGAAGTCCCAGATCACAGCAAGAACAGTTGCTGCCTGGGACTGGCACGCAGATCCCCGAGATCCACCCAAGTTCATGTTGGCAGCAGTTATCCGCCTGACTTTATCTCAGAAATACACGCTCACAGGGCTGGCTGCCAGCTGCAAATACTTGGCCCTACAATAGCCAAGAGCGTGGCAGCCGTCCAACAACAAAAGCCCCAGGCAATCTGCAGGTTGCATGAGGTGGGCTGATCTCCTCAAGCTAGCCCTTCCCAGTGGCCCCGTGGGAGGGGTCTGCCCAGGCAAACTGGCCTGGTCTGTAGATTGCCCAGTAGGGGGAGCTGGACTAAAACACAATTGTGGCTGCCCTTCCAGCCCTCATTCTGGTGCCAGGTAATGCAGACTTTCTCAGTATGGAACCTACGCGAGCTTCTGACCCACCACTGGTGTCCCAGTTGAGTGTCCACAGGTCAAAAACCTGTGTGTGGGTCCTTCAAAGGGGTTCCTAGGGATTCGGTCTCCTGTCTCATCCAGGCGGCTGGAATCCCCTCTGTTTTATACAGTCAGAGTTATGGAATCTCCTCTTCTCTGGGCTGGGACCCTGGGCTGGGGAGCCCCCAAATGAGACCAGGACCCCTCTCTCCTTCAGGAGAGTCTCTGTATCTTCGATTTCCCTCCTGGTGATCTTCCACCACCCCCGGGTGCAGGTCCAGCCCGATTCACGACTTTGCCCCTTCTATCGGCTTCCATGTGGCTCCTTTATATTATCAGACGTAGGTGTTAAAATCAGCTGGACTTCAGGTGATTCTCCACATTGCTTATTTTATAATTTGCTTGTAATTTCAATGCGCACCAGGGAGGAGATGAACCCTACTTTTACCTAGTCTGCCATCTTCTTCCATACTCCCCTGTCGTGCACCATTTAATGATGTGGAAATGTTCTAAGAAATATGTCATTAGGCAATTTCTTCATTGTGTGAACATCACAGAGTGCACTCACAGAAACCTAGATGGCATGGCCTACTGTAATTGTATGTTCCATCCATTTATACGACTGGCAGTGCAGTAGATTTGCTTATACCAAGCATCACCACAAACATGTGAGTAATGCATTGCGCTGTGACTTCAAAACTTCACCTAGTGATAGGAATTTATCAGCTCCATTATGAATGATGATACTACACACATTCATATGCTAGTTTTTATGTAGACACGTGTTTTCATTTCTCTTGGCTGTGTACCTAGCAGTGAAATTGCTGGGCCATATCACTCTCTGTTTAACCTTTGAGTAACTCAATTTTTTCCCCTGACCCCAACAATCTTCAGGAGATCAGATGGTTTGTTATTTTTCTTGTGGTTAGAGGGACATTATGGAATTTGAGAAAGAATACCAGAGTCGAAGTGCCTTCTTGTCACATCATATTGGGAGGACATCATACCCACATGACATCACTGAGTCAGTGGAGATGTTAACCTTCATCGTTGGTTTAAGGTGATGTTTCCGAGTTTCTCCAGTGCACAGTACCTACCTTCACTTCACCTACTCCATTCTAGGCTCACCTCCCAGGGCAGGATCAAACATGTGCTCCATAAGGGCAGCTTGCTCCCAGAGCTTCCAAGGGACAGGACCTGGACTGTGTAACCCCTGGTCCTTCAGCCTCACTAATCAGGTAAATGATTCTGTAGATAGAGGACGTGTATAGAGAGGTTATGTGCATTTGGTCATGGATGTCCCTCCACCGGGAAGAAAATATAGGGAACGTGGAATAAGTATTCCCCAGGAACAAAACAATGTCTGATTCAACTGACAAGGTTTCTGCCTACTGAGTGTAATATTTCAGGCCTGCCTCTCTGAAATAATTCTGAGAGTTCTTAAATGACATTTGTTGTGGTTGTACATAGATCATTTAGTCAAATGATTATAGACAGCCTCTGGGGTCGCTGCCCCAGAAGGCAAACTGCTTAGCATGGCCTGTAATATCACACATTCACGTTTGCCGAGGCTAGCCCATCTCCAGACCCGGAGGATACCTCCCTGGATCTCCATATTGATAATACTCCCCTCCTGTCTCTTTAAAGCAAACACAATTCCTGACTACAGGGACATGTTTTGTTCCACCAAACGGGTCAGAGTTCCCCAACTGCCCAGGTCGCAGTCCAGTGCCTCTAACCAGTATGCCTTCTCACATGGCTGCCTGAAGAGCCGTGTTTGGCTTTCACCTGAGGGCAACGAGGGTGGAAGGTGTGCCAGGCTTCTCTCCTGCACGGAGGACCTGGCCGAGCATTGCGGTTGCCACAGAAACCGAACGTCTACACGGCAGCCGTGACCACATTTTAAAGGAGACCGACCTGGCCTGGCGGAAAAGCAGATCTCGCCTGCAGGGTTTGGGACTCAGCTGAGGGTGTGGGTCCCCGCGGTGGGCACTGAACCGCCCTGGGGTCTGGGGAGACCAAGGGATCCTGATCCAAGCAGCCGCTTTCCCGCTTTGGGGTTCGGTGCTCTGGTGGTCGCATAGGTAACGCCATGGTCCCGCCAGGGCCCAGTGAGTGTGGTGTCCTGCTCCAGGGGTGTCCTGGAGCTACTTTCCATCTAAAGGCAGGGGCGCGGGAGGTAAGACGGGCAACGGCACTCTCAGTTCAGCTTCCCCCTCTGTAAAGTGGGGACGAGGATGCTTAACCCACAGGATCGCTGTGAACACGCGGTGATGACGCGTGTAGACAGACCCCTGGCCCTGCGTTTATCGCGAGATCGTGATGCCTGCACGAACTCAGGACGCCTCTTATTCCTTTTCAACTTCGTCGTTAGGGGATAGACGAGGAAAGGAGAAGAAAAGGCCCTGGTGAGAAGCCCATTGTAACATCTGCTTGTTAGGATCACTACTCACTGGTATCAGTGTCATTGTCACTAACCCAGTGCCTAGCATGGCGCTGGGCACATAGTTACACCAGTAAAGCACAGTGATGTTGGACCTGTCTCTCCCTGTGCAGCTCCTCATGCCAGTGGCGGAGCTCATATCAGGTGTCTGAAGCAGGTAAGTTCTGAGGATCTCTGTCCTGCTGCCTGCTGAGGCTCCCGCTCCAGGTTCAAAGACAGCAGTCCTCAGGAGACCCCAACACATCACAACCCTGGTGGGATCTGATGCCTGGCTCAAGTGAGTTCATCGATCTGAACGATAACATTTCATGGAATTGCTCCTGTGAGGGTCACATACCAACCTAAAAGTGGAAAAACTAATCTTATCTTAGGGCAGCGGGAGAGGTTTAGCAGGTAGAATGTCATTCCATCAGATGTTACATGTTTTGTTATACCCCTGAGACTCATCTTAAAGAAACCTTTTAACAAATTTTTTTTTTGACATGAAAGCAATGAATTTTCCAGTTGGAAAAAGAAGTTGGTCTTTAAGATACATTTTCAATAAATATACACAAGTTGTTCTCACTGTATACGTGATAATCAGTAATCACCTTGTATTTCCCAGAGGGGTCTGCAAATATACAGTTATTAGAACTTCCTACCAATTTAAAAAGGATTATAGATTCCTCCATGGTAATCATGTTTTTTTTCCCTATTAAAAAGTGGAAATTTTTAGTGTCAGAAATTTTCCAAGTGTTAGTTTAAAATGTCAATTACTAGAACTTAATATTTTAAAACATTTTCTTACCTTGAAGTTAGTCCTATTGTAATGATCCTCAGCCACATTCTCCAAAATAAGTAGCTTCTCTTAGATATCATTATGAATATTTTTGCAGGATATATTATTTTTACTTATGTACTCCAGAAGGACATGATCATCATCTTTCTCTAAGTATTTGGACCTATATCATTGCAAATGATTTTAGCTATTTTGGTATAATATGATATAAACCAATTTGATAAGGCATCATGTGGATGTTAATACTACAAGAATATAATCATGGGAATTGTTTAACAAACTAATAAACTAGATGCAATTCTCTGATACAATTAACCCTTGATTAATTGTATCAGGGAATTGCATCTAGTTTATTAGTTTGTTCGTTATCATTATATAATATATTCCCCATACTTTGTTGAGGTATGGTTGACATACCTTCCTTTCTCCATGTCATCCTAACCCATTCCTAGGCGACTTCTGATCTTTTGTCACTATAGCATAGTTTTCTTTCCTATAATTTTATGCAAATGTACTCATACAGTGTATATTCTTTTTTGCTAGTCTTCTTGACTTTGATCTAATTATTTTTAGATGTATCCAGTTGTAGCATGTGTGAATATAGTTCCTTGTTTTCATTGTTGACTCATATTCCATTTCATGGATATACCATTTGTTCTTTCCAATCACCTGGCAATAGATATGTGGATTGTTTCCAATTTGGGGCTCTTGGGCATAAAGCTGCTATGAACATTTGTGTAAGTTTTTGCTTAGATATATGCTTTCTTTCTCTCAGGTGAATACTTAGACATACAATGGCTCAGTCATATGGTAGTTGTAAGATTAGCATTGTGAGAAACTGCTAAACAGTTTTACAGATATAGTTGCACCATTTTTATTTGCCACTAGCAGTGTTTGATAATTCCATCCTCCATGTCCTTGCCAAGACTTGGTATGGTCAGTCTTTTTAATTTTAGCCAACTCTCAGAGAGATGTAGTGGTATTACTCGTCCCTAATGACTAATGATGTTGAGCATCTTTTTACATGCTTATTTTACATTTGTATATCTTCTCTGGTGAACTATCCTTTCAGATCTTCACACACTTATTTATTGGAGTGTCTCTTTTCTTCTTACTGATCTTTGTGAGATTTTTAAATTCTGAATACAAGACCTTTAGCAGATGCATGATTTGCAAATATTTTTTCTCAGTCAATGACATGATGTCAGCATTACTACTTTCTTCACTCCTCTGTGGCCTTTCTTACATGACTCTGCGTAGGGGTGACCACACTGGAACTACCTTTCCAAGTGTAAGTATGGCAGGACTTCTCAAAGGGCTACATAGGTGCACACACTTTGCACCAACAGTTTCCTTGTTAGAAGTTTGTCTTCTAAAAGTGGTTAAGGATGTTGATAAGGATTTGGTTATACAGATTGCCACCCTGACAATTCCCTAGTTTCACTTCTGGGTCTGAATTTAAGAAAGGAGACCAAAGGGGAGTCAAAGTTGTGATGGGACAGAAGGATATGGAGGGAAATGTTGTGATAGGCAGCACACACTCAGACAAACACACACACTCATATGCCAAATAAGTTCTGTTATTACAATACTAACATTCTTCCAAGGCTGTTTTCTAGACCCAAACAGGACACAATCAGCTCGCCTGTGAGAGTACTCATGGGAAATGTGCTTTGAATGGTGTCCTTTAGCAGTGTACAGGCACTGAAAAGATGTCATCCACAGTGTTGATATTAGATGTGGGTCCCAGGTCTGGCTGTGATCTAGGCTCGTGACTAGGGATAGGACTCCAGATTTAGAATGTTACGTTCTGCACCTAACTTATGTAAGTATGATTCCGCTTATTGTATCACGCATGTGTGGCAGAATGCCACTATTGTTCTCTGACATACAAAAAGCCCATGAGGTCCCCTAGCGCAGAAGCGTGCTGCCCACAATAAAATTGGTGCCTGCCATTTCATTCTCATGTTGGCTCCTTGTGCCTTCTTTCAACTGGACGTCTTACCATCAAAACTTTCCCTTCTAGATCAGCTCGGTGCTGACACGTGGCCTAGCTGGCAGGATGAGGTGAGTAAGGCTCCCAGAGCTCTGGATGGTCCCTGGATGGAGGATACCTGGGTGGAGGACATGTGGTTCATGTCTGCTGCCTGGGCAGTGTGGGCCAGCTCTGAGGAGCTGTGAGAAACAGTGAGCAGATGGACCACATACTTAGATCTGGTCCAGATAATTCGGAAATTGACATGCAACAGAAGATGTTTTGCTCCCAGTATGATAGCCCTGATGAAGAGATATTTACAACCCATGTGAAGGACTTGATCTTGACCTCTGACCCAGCTGGTACTTTTGGCACTATGGCAGCATTGCTGGCCCCTTATGTGGATAGATGGATCCACAAGGTATGGTCCACCATGGCTAGGTTGAGGGCTGTGGAAGTGAAACACTAGGAGCGTTCCACCCAAGTGTGTGCTGTACCACCCCCCGCACTCCCAAACTGGCCAGTGCACGGACAGAGCCCTGGCCGAAAAAGGGGAGGCGGAGCAGCACCCAGCCCAATCGACCGTGAAAGTGAGCTGCAGGCAAATATGGTTTGATCTCCTCGTGACAGGGTCGCTGCAGAAAAAAAATGAGCAGCAACCTAATGAAGTGCTGCTGGCGCTGTGGAATCAGCTGCACCCTGACCAGCAATTCACTCTTATTTCCAGGAAAGCCACAACTTGTGAGGTATGACTGGCCAATTATCTCCCTAATTAGGAATATGGCCGGTACATCTGGTTGGCGGGGGAGCCAGTTGACCTGAGGCCACATGTAGAACTGACTATACATTGGTCCCCCAACAATGTACAGAGGGTATTAGACCTTGTGAACAAGGGGGCTGACACAGCACTCTGCTTTATGGGAATCTGGACAAGTTTCCCAGGCCCACTGCAACCATAGAAAGCTATGGCGGTCGAATCATTCACATGTGGCAGGTCCCTGTGACACTGGGTATTGGCAGATTGCCTCCTCAGATGTACCAAGTGTACATATACCCTAAAAAGGAGTACATTACATTGATGATATAACATTAACCTCTGATTCTCTTACAGAACTAGAAGCAGCAGCGACCAGCCTGTGAGAAGCTCTCGCCGAATGGGGTTGGGCGGTCAACGAGGACAAGGTCCAGGGACCTGGGTTCTCTGTCAAATTCTTGGGAGTTGTCTGGTCGGGTAAGAAGAAGGTGATGCTGGAGGTGGTGATCGATAAGATATAGGCATACCCCAAGCTGAAACTGTGAAGCAGTTACAACCTATTTGGGACTGCTAGGATTTTGGAGAGTGTTCATCCCCCATTGGCCTCCTAGACATGACCCCTGCACCATCTAGTGCGATGGGGTGCCCAGTAGGATTGGATCCCTGAGATAGAAGAGGCCTTTAAGGCTACAAAGCAAGCTGTAGCACAAGCCCAAACTCTACACATAGTAGATCCAGCTCTCTCATTCCTGCTTACGGTGCAGGTAGATGATGCAGGGTTTGGATGGGGCTTGTGGCAGAAGCACAGTTCCCAGAAGGTGACAATAGGCTTCTGGTCTCACTTATAGAAAGGCACAGAAGTGAAGTATTCTCTGATAGAGAAGCAATTGGCTGCCATATAAGCAGCCCTTCTGGCCAGTGAGGACATCACCGGCCCTAATCGTATATCCTTGCAGTCCATGTACTCCATTGAGGGGTAGCTGCGGTCTTGGGTGAAGACTCTCCATACAGGAATTGCACAGACCCCTACACTGACCAAGTGGGGGGCGTACCTGGAGCAGCGGGCACAGTTTCTGTGAGCCCCCTGTCAGATCAACTGTACTCTCTATTGGGACAAGGGCAGTTTAAAACAGAGCTCCTGGTGGAACCTGCTAGGATAGGGGACATAACGAGTCCCTGTGTAGAGGGTTGGGCTCCCATTCCTGAGGAAACCTAGTACACAGATGGCTCGTACCATGGGCACCCCTGATGTGGGCTGCCATGGTATTACAGCCATCAACAGAAACCTTTTGGTATGAGACTGGTGCTGGGCAGTCCAGCCAATGGGCCGAGCTTCATGCTGCGTGGTTGGTCCTCATGAATGAAATTGGCCCAGTGCACATCTGCACTGACAGTTGGGCTGTGTATAGAAGTCTAATTCGGTGGCTGCCCAGGAGTGGATGATAAGCCACTGTCCCTATGGAGCTCTGGGTTGTGGAAAGACCTCTGAAAGCAAGGTCTTCAGCAGGGGGCCACCATATATCATGTCCCTGGCCATCGGCCAGTACAGGCCCTGGGCAATGATGCAGCTGTTGTGCTAGCACAAGTCTGCTCTGCCTTTGTACCACCAGTTCTGATGGACATTGGCCCCTGGCTCCACTGAAAACTGGGACATGTAGGAGCCCATAGCATGGAACAGGTAGCGAAACGATGGGGGCTATCATTGACCCGGTCACAAGCACAAGTTGCCATGTCACAATGCCCCTGGTGTGCTGAGCAGCACCCAGAGAAACGATGGGTAAAGAGTACCCCAGGTATGGTGCCTTGCAGGGCTAAGCCACTCCAGAAATGACAAGTGAACTACATAGGGCCTTTGTTCACAGACTGGGGACACCACTATGTGTTCACAGGTGTGGACACAGCCACCAGTCTACAGTTCGCATGGCCAGTGGTAGCTGCTGATTAATCCATACTGTGACCACTTTGGAGTACCTCACGGTGGCCTATGGCCGGTCCTTATTAATCTCCAGTGATAGAGGCACTCAATTTACTGGACAGGAGGTGCAGGCCTGGGCCCACACCAATAATGTGCAGAGTCAGTTACATGTTCCTTATTGCCCACAGGCAGCTGGAATGGTAGAGTGATTCAACAGCTTGCTGAAGGATAAACTGTGCGCTTTAGGCCCAGGCTGGCGCTGTTGGTGCACTAACTTCCCATGGGCTATATGCCTTCTGAATGAGCAGCCCCAGTGAACGGAGTTGTCTCCCCTTGCCAGGGTTGTAGAAGGCTTGCTTCAGGCTATCAAAGTGTGCCCAGGCACCACTGCTAAACAGTTCTTGTCCCGGGCCTACCAGGGAGCTTTGCTCTTGCTGGCCCCAGAACCTTTGGAAGCAGGTAAACAGGCCACCTGGTCGTGGCCCTGGACTATACTGGTAACAAGAACCATGGGGGACCCTGTTGGAGCCCTCTGGACAGGGCTTATGCAATAGGTTGTGGGTAGAACCCTAGATTTGTATTGGCCCATGCTCTTGCGAATGTCACTCCCGATGATGCTGAAGGTTCACTGTTAAGGGAGAGTTTAGTCCTTAGTTTCTGGCCCATTCCTCTCTATACTATAACACTGGTAGAGCCCCCTGGTCTGCTACCCTTGGAGAAACTGTCTGGTACCACAGTTCAGGGGTAGCACCTCTCCCGGCCACCCTTTTATCTCAAGATGGGCAGGTGGCTTGTGTCCTCCCAGAAAGATGGGACTTGCCCCTAATGGTCCCTTCGACTGCTCTATCCTATCGCCCATGCTGACAACAGGGAACAGTGTCATGTCCTGAGCTCATATGTCTGCTACTGTCCACAATGCTTCCCGCTGCTGGATGTGTACTGAATTACCAGTGGAAGCGGCTGAGGCACTGCCATAGCACATTACTTTGGCTGCGGCTGAGAACTGGACATGGCTACATACCTAGAGCACCACACCTTAATGGAACCAGTGACAACGGGCCACAGAAATGCTACTCCGCCATGACCATCGCAATCCTCCACTCCTCATAGACTATGCTATTTCCAGTGGGTGTGGATGGCTGGCAGGAAAACATGTGGACTCACAGGAGCAGGCCCCTCACTGCATAAAGCAAATAAGATCTGTGCCCAACTGTATCATGGGGTGGCTACCCCCTGAGTTGTGTGCTAACACCACCCTTGCTAATATTTCCAAGGTCTAGTGGAATGGCCCTACTTGCCCGCTGATTAGACCAGCCATTGTACATGGGAACATCCATATTTAGCTGGACGCATATTATCCACCTTGCCCCAATTGCCTAGTAATTGGAATCCTGTATATCACCGCTGGCATCAGCAGAAATGGGCAGCATGGTAGTTCTTCCCCCTGACTTTATTCATTCCAGGGGTGGGATTCATAGATGAAGAATTGCAGGTAGAAGCTTTAGCCCAGCACACCGCATAGGCATTGAACGCTACACATCAGGCTATAACCCTTTTAATGGATGAGACCACGCAAATTGGAAAGTAGTTCTGCAAAACCGCATGGCCCTTGACCTCCTAACTGCTGCCCAGGGAGGTGCCTGTGCACTACTCCATGTAGAATACTGTGTCTACATTCCTGATCATGCCAACCAGACACAGGCAGTGCTCCAGGAAATGGATGCTAAAGTCCAAGTCATCTATGCCCTGGGAGAAAACCTCTTGACAACTTGGTGGAATTCCCTGGGGTCCTCCTGGCGGTGGACAGTAGCCGTCCTAGCCCTTGTAGCCTGTAGCCTGGTAGTATTTTGTTGTTCTTTATATTGTTTTTGTGGATTGTGGGCTCAAGGTTGCACCCTCTGGGCCAGATCCCGCGCCACAACCCTATAGGGGTGGAGTGTGCATCCCAGGCCTGGCTGTAATACAGGCTCATGGCTAAAGATAGGACTCTGGGTTTAGAATGTTACATTATTGTAGTAGGGCGCCTGCACTTAACTTATGTAAGTATGATTCAGCTTATTGTATCACACATGTTTGGCGGATTGTCACTATTGCTCTTTGACATATAAAAAATTCATACGGTCTCCTAGCGCAGAAGTGCGCTCCCTGTAATATAGTTGGTGTCTGCTGTTCCATTCTCATGTTGGCTCTTCGTGCCTTCTTTCAACTGGGCGTCTCACCACCGAAACCTAACATTAAGTAATGTCAGAAACTTGATAACAGTAGGTTATGAGAATTGATTATGTCACATCTATAGGATGGAATTCTAGACAGGCAGTAAAAACAAATTATAATCAAAACAATGAGGAGAGATGGTTTATTGCCTATCTGAAAAGCAATGATTCACATTACTCCTAATGTGTGGAGAAACAGGCACTTTCTTACAATGTTAGCAATATGAATTAGTAAAAGTATGTCCAATGTTGTGTTAATATAAAATATTACATTTTCCCTGGGCTATAATGAACATTTCCAAGAACTTATAAATGCTAGCAAAGATATTTGTGTATATATGAGCAAGACTGTTAAGTATACTATTGTTCATAACAGAAAATATGGTAAAGGAACTAAATTTTCATCACTCGGGCACTGCTAAAATAATTTGGAGCATCACGTGATGAAACACTCAATCCATATAAAGAGATTAAAACTTTGAAAAAATATTTAAAATGTCATCATAAAAATATATTTATGAGGAAAGATGGACATAATAAGTGCACAAGCAGATTACAAAGATCATAAGTGACCTTGATCCATTTTTGCTAATGTAGATCTCTAGCTATTTATCTAGAGGTCTCAAAGAGTAAAAATAAGAAATGATCCTTCACTTCTATTCACGTAGAGCTTTCTTGTCAACATAGGAAGAGACTGCACTTTCTACCTGGATATCTCAGTATCCTTGTACACTGGGTAGGACCTCTTTCCACCTGGATTTCCAGAAAGCTCTGTCTGGTGGATTTGGCCCACAGCCCCTCCCTCCCACCTTCCTGCTCTGCCACGTTCAAGCTGCAGTTTAGGCTTCTGTCAAGGGGTGCCACCAACGAATCTTCATCATCAAATGTCTCTACATAAAGGGTCGGCCAGGAGCAAACAATACCCTGCCTCAAAACACAGCTTTTGAACCTATGTAAAGAATGATTCTAATTCTGTCTGAAAAAGCGGATAGGTGTAAAAGAAGACTGAAAACACATATACTCTGGGATCTGCACATGTTAAAACACCAGATGTCAGTGGGCGGTGGAAGGGCTTAGGGCAGCACACAGCAGGGGCTGGGGAGAGATGATGGGGCCTGGAAGCGGGGTCTGGGCAGCTGTGTCCACTGTCCTGGACAGGGACGACAGACAAGGGGTGGAAGAAGGACTGGGCAGCCTGTACACGGATGGGATAAGGGAGGGTGAACACCCTACTCTCTGGGATAGACCCCTCTACAGCATGGACACATCAACCCACACTGAAGAGGAAAGAGACAAATCAATGAACGTGATATAGATTTGGGATCAACAGCAGATAGATTACTTTAATATACGTATGAATTTTCCAAACAGAATTGGTATCTGAACAAAAACCAAACAAAACAAAACTGCACTTCTTTTCCTTAAAAAAGAAAAAGAAAAATGGAGATGTCATCAGGCAGCTAGATACAGGATGTCAGCTCTGAGTCACAGACATGGGAGCTCAGCAAAGGGGAGAGAGGGATAGAGGTTCAGATATTGGACTAATTGTTTCAGCCAGAGTTTTATTAAATTTATTAACCTCCTGACATCCTTCCAGCAGTATCCATCATTTTCTGGGAAATCCATTTGAGATTGGAAGTCCAGCTTTGGTTTGAACTGAAGAGAAAGCTGCACTGATAAGTGTGAGTATTTGGGATGATAGAGCTAGAAAAGACCTAGAAACTCACACATGTGCGGGCAGAAACAACTTTTATTTTATTTTTCCTACTTCATTTTTCAATGTAATTGAATAAAACACATAATTTTCCAAAGTAATGAATACATGTGTACATTACTTTTCTGAATCTATTTACAAATATTTCTGCTTTCTTTCATTTTTTAAAGTAGTTTCAGGTATACAGCACAATGGTTAGGCATTCATGTAATTTATGACCTTTGTGAAATTTTTTATTCTGGATACAAGTCCTTTATCAGATGTACAATTTGTAAATATTTTCTCTCAGTCAGTGGCTTGTGTTTTAATTCTCTCAACAGTGTCTTGGACGAACAGTAGATTTCAATGATGAGGAAGTCTGGTTCATTTGTTCATTTATGGTTTTGATTTTGCTTTAAGAATTGTATAAAAGAAATCTTCATCTAACCTAAGGTCATGAGAATTTTTTCCTGTGTTTTTTTCTAGACATTTCATAGTATTTTATTTTATATTTAGGTCTATGATTCGTTTTTATTTGACTTTTGTATGTGGTTCAATAGATAAATCACAGTTTATGTTTGTGCTCAGGAAATGTTTATTTTCTTGTCCCAGCACCATTTGTTGAAAAGACTATCCTTTCTCCTTTGTAGCTTTGTCAAAAATCAGTTCTCCATATATATATGGATTTATTTCTGGACTCTATTTTGTTTCTTTAATATACATTTCTACCTTCATCTCAAGACCACAGTGTTTTGATTACTATAGATTTACTATGAGTCTTAAAATAAGGTAGTGCTTTGCAGAAAAACAAATGGCATAGATGATAAAGGCTCTGTTCATCCCTCTGGTGACCAAATCAAAGTTGTGACAGAAACAAGGAGCAGCAGCAAGGAAAAATAGCCTGGGATGAACAAGCCATACAATTAGGGAGAAATCCAAGAAATCACCCTGCAATGGCAGAAGGTAGGAAGGGGCGAGGATGCGAGACTGCCCAGTCTTTAGCAGCTAAGTGAGATGGAAGCTGTGGCAGTGGCAGCAGCAGACACTTCTTAACGGGGCTGTTGACAGCAAGCAGATTTTCACAGTGATGGACCTGCTCACTCTGAGCATCAATGCCGATTTGGCTGCTCACAGGGTAAACCAGGGATTTACAATGAGACTTTGTTGGAGTGAGAGTCTAGACAAAACTCGCTATGTACAGAAGTGCTGGCGGTATCCATTGTTTCCTGTTAAGCCCTCCCACCTATCAGTACGCTGCCATAGCTGTGAGGTCATCAGACTAGATAATGGAGGTTACTCTGTCCAGAGGATTCCTTGAAACCCCACCTCCCCCAAATTGTTGCTCCACCCAAGCCACATCCAGGTATATCCTTAGCAAGTCAGGTGCTCCTTGCTGAGTAGTACCTAGACTCACACTGGAGGCAGCTGGCCTTGGTTTCTGGTGTGGCCTTTTGAGGCAACTATAAGCATAGCATCTGTGGATTGCTTGCTGAATCTTTTATTTTTTTTTAAATTAAGTTTATTGGGGTAACATTGGTTAATACAATTACATAATTTTCAGGTGTACATTATCATTTGACATCTGTATATTCTATTGTGTGTTTACTGCCCAAAGTCCAGTTTCCTTCAGCTATCATATATTTGATCCTTTTTACCCACTTCACTCTCTCTCTACTGCTTTATATTTGACCACATTTACTCCGTCTACCTCTCCCCTCCCCCCACACCCTCTACCCTCTGGTAACCACTAGTCTGTAGTCCATGTCCATGAGTCTCTGTTTGTTTGTCCTGCTCATTTGTTGCTTTTAGGTTTATATCCCACATATAAGTGATATCACGTGATTTTCAACTTTTTCTGTCCGGCTTATTTCGTTTAGCATGATTATCTCGAGGTCCATCCACGTTGCCACAAATGGCAGTATTTCATCTATTCTTATGGCTGAGTAATGTTCTATTGTATATATGTACCACAGCTTCTTTAGCCAATCATCTATCGTAGGACACTTCGATTGCTTCTATGTCCTGGCTACTGTGAATAATGCTGCTATGAACATCGGTGTGCAAATATCTTTTCTGATATGGTTTTCAAGTCTTTGGGGTAAATACCCAGTAGAGGGATTACTGGATCATATGGTAGATCAATTCTTAGTTTTTTTGAGGAACCTCCATACTGTTTTCCGTAGTGGCTGTACCAATTTTTAATCCCATCAGCAGTGTATGAGGGTTCCTTTTTCTGTATCCTCTCTGATATTTGTTATTACTTGTCCTGTTGAGTATAGCTATTCTAACAGGTGTGAGATGGTATCTCATTGTGATTTTGATTTGCATTTCCCTAATAGCTAGTAATGTTGAGCATCTTTTCAAATATTTGGTAGCCATTTGTATGTCCTTTAGGGAGAAGTGTCTGTTCAGGTCCTCTGCCCATTTTTTGATTGAATTATTATTTTGTTGTTGTTGTTGTTGTTATTGAGTTGTATGAGTTATTTGTATATTTTGGATATTAGGCTCTTATTGGAGGCATTGCTTGCAAATATATTTTCCCACTTGGATGATTGTCTCTACCTTGTTGACGATTTCTTTTGCTGAGCAGAAGCGTTTTAGTTTGATATAGTCCCAGTCATTTATTTTAGCTTTTACTTCCCATGCTTTTGAGGTTGAATTCATAAAATCCTCTTTAAGTCCAAGGTCCTTGAATTTAGTTCCTACGTTTTCTTCTGTGCATTTTTTTATTTAGGTCTTATATTCAGGTCCTTAATCCATTTTGAGTTAATTTTCATGTGTGGTCATAAACAACATTTTAGTTTCATTCTTTTGTAGGTGGCTTTCCACCTGCACGATTTATTGAAGAGGCTTTCCTTTCTCCACCATATGTTTTTGGCTTTTTTGTTGAAAATTATTTGCCCATATAAATATGAGTTTACTTCTGGACTCTCAATCCTGTTCCACTAGTCCATGTGTCTTTTTTGCTGCCAATATCATGCTGTTTTGATTATCGTCACTTTGTAGTATAATTTGAAGTCAGGCAGAGTGATGCCTTCAGCCTCGTTCTTTTATCTCAGGATGGCTTTTGCAATTCGGGGTCTTTTGTGCTACCATACAAATCTGATGATTTTTTGTTCTATTTCTTTAAAAAATGCTGATGAGATTTTGATGGGGATTGCATTAAATCTATATAATGCTTTAGGTAATATGGTCATTTTAACTATGTTGACTCCTCCAATCCAAAAACGCAAAATATCTTCCCATTTCTTTGTATCTTCTTCGATTTCTTTTAATAGGGGCTTATAGTTTTCATTATATAGGTCCTTCACATGTTTCGTTAAATTTATTCCTAGGTATTGTATTCTTTTTGTTGTAATTGCAAAAGGAATTATTTTTTTCCACTTCTTTTTCTGACACTTCATTATTAGAGTATAGGAACACTATGGATTTTTGAACGTTGATTTTGTGTCCAGAGACTTTACTGTATTTGCTTATTGTTTCTAATAGTGTTCTTGTGTAGTCTTTAGGGTTTTCTATATAGAGAATCATATCATCCGCAAATAGTGACAGTTTGACTTCATTTTCTATTTGGATGCCTTTTATATCTTTCTCTTGCCTGACTGCACTTGCTAGGACCTCCAATGTTATATTGACTAACAGTGTGCTTGCTGAATCTTAGCAAGTGGCCCAGGAGAGATAGAGGCTGGGGCTAAATTTGGCCTGCAGCTGAACCCCTCTCAGGACTGTGCCACTGGACACCTACTTCACAAATCCACATTAATAAGACCGGAAGACTTAGGAGTTTTGCTTAATACATAGAAACAGACATGGAAAAGCAGCCAAAATGGGAAGACAAAGAAGCAGAAACCATATGACAGAACAGAACAGAGATCCAGATATAATGGAATCAAGTAATTTAACAGATGCAGAGTTTAAAACACTGGTTATAAAGATGCTCAATGAACTTTTAGGAAGTGTAGAGAACTCCAACAAAGAGATTAAAAAAAAAAAACATAAAAATGGAAATAGAAATTATAAAAGGGAACCAGTCTGAAATGAAGGACACATTATCTGAGATGAGAAGTATATTAAATGATATAAACAAAGGAATAAACAAAGTGAATAAAGAAGAGGATCAAATGCCCTATCTAGAGGACAGGAAAGCCAATCAGGACACTCATTCAGAATGGCAAGACAAAAGATGCCAAGATTATAAAAATAATTTAAGGAGGATATGGGACACTATTAAGGCTCTAAATATTCATCTGATTGGTGTAACTGAAAAAAATCAAGATGTTGAACAGCTGTTTGCAGAAATAATGGTGGAAAACTTCCCTGACTTGGTGAGGGAAATGGACATAAACCTCCAGGAAGCTCAAAGAATTCCAAAAATCAGGGATCCAAAGAGGCCCCCACCAAGACACATCATAATTAAAATGCTAAAGGTTAAATACAAAGAAAGAATACTAAAAGCAGCAAGAGAAAAATAATTACTTATAAGGGAACACCCAGAAGTCTGGCAGCTGATTTCTCAAAAGAAACTATGCAGAACAGAAGGGCTTGCAAAAAATATTTGACAGGATGAAGACCAGGATCTACAACCAAGAATAATTTATCCAGGAAAGCTATCATTTAGAGTTGAAGGACAGATAAAGAGCTTCCCAGACAAAAATAAGTTAAAGGGATTTATCACTACCAAGCCAGTATTACAGGAGATGTTGGAGGGACTTCTTTAAGAAGAAAAAACATATATCAAAAACAGGAATAAAGAATGATAACAACTACATTTCTATCAATAAGTACCTTAAATGGAAATGAATTAAATGTTCCAACCAAAAGATAGAGTGGCTGAAAGGATAAGAAAACAAGACCCCTACATATGAAAAGGAAGGGGATGGAAAAAGATATTGCTTTGATGGACCTAGAAGGTATTTAATACAGACAGAGAAAGGTAAACACTATATGATTTCACTTATATGCAGAATCTAAGGAATAAAAAGAACAAACTAATCAAAAACAGACTCACAAATATAGTGGATAATTTGGT
The DNA here is from genome assembly GCF_902729225.1 of Pteropus medius. Classification (NCBI taxonomy): domain Eukaryota; kingdom Metazoa; phylum Chordata; class Mammalia; order Chiroptera; family Pteropodidae; genus Pteropus; species Pteropus medius. The sequence goes on from NW_024345505.1 coordinate 52,732, forward strand.
GACGGACAAAGGGGCAGGGGATTTGAGTTCTGCGAATGGGGCGAAGGGTTAAAGAAGTACAAATTAGTAGGTGATGAATGGTCATGGGGATGGGGAGCACAGCATAGGGAATGCAGTTAGCATTAATACATTGGCTAGGTGGAGGGTCACAGGAGGGAGGGAGCAATTGGGGGGATCCTTTTATGAACTAGATGTCTAACCAATGTACTATATACTTGAAACTACTTAATTTTTTTTAAAAATCACCGAAGAAGAAGAAGAAGAAGAAGAAGAAGAAGAAGAAGAAGAAGAATATGGTGCTTATCCTGTAACTTTGTTCTTCTTTTTCAAAGTTTTTTTTTATAGTCTAGGCTCTTTGCATTTCCACATGACTCTTAGAATAAGCCTGTTGATTTCTTTTTAAAAATATATGAATGATAGGACTTTTATTAGGATTGCATTGAATCTATAGATCAGTATGGGGAGAATAGACATTCTAACAATACTGAGTCTTCTAAAACATGAAGGCAAATGTCCTTTCATTTATTTAGACCTTCTTTGATTTATCTTTTCAATGTTTTGCAGTGTTCAGGGTACAGCTGTTGAACATCTGTGGACATAGATGTGAAACAGATTATCTCTATGTAGTTCATACTTTTTGATACTATTTTCAATGCTAATATTTTTTATTACAATGTCCAGGTATTATATTTTCACTGAACTGTCAGTAGCCAAATGTTGCTTAGGAATCTTTTTGATTGAAAGCACAGGTTACTCTAGGATTGAAAGGATAGTTTACGTTTAACAGGTGTGTTAGTCAGGGTTCTCCAGAAAAACAGAACCAGTAGGATGTTTATATATAGATAGAGATTTATTTTAGGGAATTGACTTGTGAGATTGTGGAGGCTTGGTAAGTCCAAAACCTGATGGTGGAGGCTGGCAGGCAGGAGACTCAGGAAAGAGTTACTGTTGGAGTATAAAGGCAGTCTGCTGGTGAGCCCTGAAGAGCTGATGTTTTAGGAAAAGTCCAAAGGCTGTCTCCTGGCATAATTCTGTCTGGCCCACAGAAGTTTAGCCCTTTGTTCTTTTTGGGCCTTCAACTGATTAGATGAGGCCTACCACATTATGGAGTGCTGATTGCTTTAGTAAGTCCACCCATTGAAATGTATATCTCATTCAAAAGCACTCTTACAGAAATATCCAAAATAATGTTTGATCAACTATCAGGTACTGTGGCTCTGCCATGTTGACAAAATTTACTGACACAGTATTCATTGATTTCTATTTCCATATTAGCTTTTAGATATTATTGGCAAAGCACTGAAAGTAGGGAGAAAAATGTCCCAGAGAAAGTTCTACAGATCATCTCTAGAAAATCAGTCACTAAAATAAATAGTCGAGTAGCTTTTAACTTTATTCGTGAGGTTCGAATTGAATTGTGGAATTTTCTTCTTTATGCTCAGACAAATCCACCTTGATGAGTCCCAGGTTCTTGGATGGTAAGGAAAAGAGAGCTTGTGAATGTGTGTGTGTGTGTGTGTGTGTGTGTGTGTGTGTGTGTGTGTGTCTGCCTCTGTGTCTGTGTAATGGTAACCTGTGAAGAATATTGATCATGAAAAATATCTGAGGTTAATTACTGTGTGTTATTTCAGTCCTGCTCAATTCCTAGCAAATATTAGGAAACTAATCAGGATAACGGTTGCCGTTAGTTTTTTCAGCTTTTCTTGGCCATCATGATTACCATGGTGACTCAGTGACTGCTGTGGGGATTGATACAAACTGAAAATTCATTCATGAATCTTGCCTGAATCACTCATTACTATGGTGGTTGTCAATTGTTGCTTTTATAATTCTGTCATTCTTTCTAGATTTATAAGTTAAAATTCAAATGTTGGGTAGGGTTTTTCCTTCTCCCTATCAATTTTTTTTCATGTAGTTATTTATATTAGTATGACTCACAGATTTCTATTTTTCTCAAAGGGTTACTGCCTTGATGCAGGACAGGGCAAATTTCCCCCAAGTGATGGGGAGACCAAGTCCTGTAATAAGAGAAGGAGAAGGTCCTTTGGTGGAGAATGTACAAAGAATTCAACACGCACACCAAAGTTGGGTCAAAAGGAAAGTTTATTAGAAAAGGGGTAACACTCCAAAGAATATGGTCTCCTCTCAGAGGCAGAGAGTGAGAGGGACAATGAGAGAGACAGTGAGACAGAGTAAAGGCACAGAGACGGACCCCGAGTGTCCAAGGAATTCAGTTTATATGTCATTCTTTAGTTCCTATTTCCTTTGATACGGACATACAGTGAGGAAAGGGAAGAGTATATAGCATGAAAAGGTAAGAATATGTAGAGTGAAAGGCCTACTGGCAGTTCCCAGCCTTTAATCCTTAGGTTTCCGCATAGTTTTAGCCATAGGGAATGAATTTGTTGGTTCCTGTTTCCCCTTCACAGGCGTGGGGAATGGTTTGTTAGAAATCCCAGTAGAAATCTTCCTTTATTCTGAAGGTGCCCTGGCCTGGCTGCAGGGCTGATCAATATAATTGCAGCCTCTGATTGTGGCTTGACTAACATTTTAATTCTCTTGCCTCCTCCCTACATTAACCTAACACTATGATTATGTATTTTTATGCTCACATTGTCACATAATTGCCCAGTATTAGCCACATCAAGTTGGGTTCTGTGTCCATATGATGCCTCCCTGGAGTCCTTTGAGTGTGTACATTGCTCTGTGAGCCTGAGTATCTCCCCATTTATAGAGAGGAGGTAATGATGTTCACGTCAGAGCATTGCTTTGAGGCTTTAAAGAGAAAAAAAACGTAAAAATGACAACCTACAGCACGTGGCATCCAATAGGCCCTCAAAATGGTAGTCGCTCATTCTTATTTTTCCTTCTTGATTCTGTCAATGTGATGCCTCAGAAATTAACATAATAATACCATGACTCTGAATCCATGTGAGGCGCTTGGGAGGTGGGGAGGCCAAGCACTGGCACCCTGAGATTGGAAAGTCGAGTGAGGGTGTGGTGGGGTCAGGGAGATTGACACCCAATTCTAGACCAGGTTATAGCTCTCTCCTAGACCCTGGTAGCCTGGCGAAGAGGAGGAGACCAGGTTGTCGGCAGTTCCTGAAAAGGTGCGCAAGTCGGGGGGGGGTGGGGGAGGTGGGGTGAGGTGGGGGAGGCCTGAGGAGGAGGCAGCGACTGGAGCTTCCCAGGCCCAGGGCACAGGGATGGCTGGGGAGGGTCCCCGGGCTCCTGCGGAAGCGAACCGCGCCGGCCGCTCCCCAGGCCGCTTTGCCGCTGCCCGCGCCCCGCCCTCCACGGTGTCTGTGCGGTGAGAGGGCTGTGGGCCAGGCAGCTGCGGGAGAAATGGCGGAGCGGGAGCTGGGCCGGGGGACGCCGTGAGGGTGGGGGGACGTTGGCCGCTCCGGGCCCTGAATCTGGAAAGGGGCCCATTGGGCCCCGCGTCCTGTGTGATCTCCCTTCGCACAGGCGCCCGGTTGATGCCAAGTCTCCTGTCTGCGCGGTAGGTTGGCGATTTCAGTCGGCAGGGTGCATCAGTGGAGGAGCGGCTTGAGGAAAAGTTGGAGCAGGAAAATAGCCTGGATTTCTGGAGGTGTGTGGAGATGGGGGGTGGTTAGTCATTGACTGGAGACCCGAATTGGAGGTGACTGTGACCAGAGGTCAGGCTTCCAGGAACAAATCCTAAAATATGCCTTTGTACCAGCTTCTAGGCACTTCCCTTGACTTCTTGTTTACTTCCAACCAAAATTGCGAATAGGAAAAAACGGGCTTGGAGGCCAGGGTGAAACAGAAGTCATCATTTACAAGTACGAATACACAACGTGGTTCAGAGAATATGCGGGCGCCCTTCCCCCAATTTATGCTGCGCAAGGCAAAGGGATGCGGTGCACCTAGTGGTGAAACCGCAGAATGGAGAAGGGAGCAACCGGAAGGCTCTGACAGCAAGAAAAGGTGTCGTTATCTGGAACCCTAAAACAGAGGGCCTTAGTAAAACGAGAATATTCTACCAAGCGGACTATGTGGTGATAAATAACATGTGGCGTCCCGTTACTGGTGTTAGTCTGTCCACCAAGTGCTCAGTTATTACCATGGTCTCCTGTCTTTATCTTTTCATCTGTTTTTCCATAGGCTTACAGTAAGGCCGGTCACTTCTGCAAGGAAGGAAAAGGAGGAAGAAACTGGCTCAGTTTTTGGAGGTTGGTGGGAAGGGGGAAATGCAGGGGACAGCTACAGAATAATATCATGGCAGGTCTTTGTGATCCGCCTCTCCTACTCTGTGTCAGATTTGCATACTGCCCCAGCATCCCTTGTCTATTTCCTGCAGGAGAAACTAGGAATATTAGGGTAGGTGTGGGTTGGGCTGTGAACGGGAGGAGAAGATTTGAGGTCGGGAGACAGGAGACATTAGACAAATAGGACCCTTAAACAGGAAGATGTTTTCATCAGGGGTCAGAGTATCTGTCAACCAAGCACTCGGACTCCATATTCTCCTGTTCATTTACTTGTCCATAGGATGGCCTGCGTCTGCTGTAGGGCTTAATACCACTGGAACAAAACAAGAAGGGGGAAATCGCACCACATCAGAGCAGGTTGGTATGAGAGTGGGTACAACTTCGGGTGGGGTAGTGGAGACCAACACACGTCCAGGATTAATTAGGGTGTAGTCTGGGGGCTCCTTAGCCTGTCCCGTTGCCAACACACTTTCCCACCAACCTCACACCTGTTTTGTGGCAGGCCAAGTAGTGTGGCAACTGTGGGCAAAATGAGGGTGACAGGGAGACTTTCTAATAACCCAACAGCCCCAACAGGAATTCAGGGTCCAGTCTCTGTGTGTGAGGTTCTGCATGGAGTGACAATTCAAAGAGACTCAAAGCCTCATCTTCTTCTCTGTCCCTAGATCCACCTCCAGTGGCATCTCTGGTGGTGTTGGTGTTGGAATTGCTACTGACCACCACCTTCAACAGGTCTGCACCCACCTGGCAACCATCCATCCTTCCTCAGCTTGGTTGTGTCTCTTCTGAACTGTCTGTAATATTGGCCGAGGCTGTTCTTGGGAAGGAGGCTGATTGAGTGCTGGACCGGTGATTGACTCTTAGTCTTATTTCCAACTGTATCCCCTGAATCACTGAACGACCAGAGTGTGAAGATACAGAACTGTGACAGGTCTGTGGTGGAGGCTGAGACTGTGGTACTGGTATTTAACCGCATCTGCTCTGTAACTGGTACTATGACTGGGGCCGAGATTGAAACTGGTGCCCAGGCCAAGCCTGAAAAGAAGGCTGGAGAAGAGGTTGGAGGTGGGGCTGAGAGGGAGAACGAAGTTCAAATGGTGGTCAGACCTAAGGTCAGGACCCAGGCCCAGGTGATGGCTGGGGCAAGGCCCAAAACTGATTCCCAGGTGATGACTGGGGCAAGGTCCAGAATTGAGGCCCAGACAATGACTGGAGCAAGGCCCAAAAGCGAATCCCACGCAATGGCTGGGGCAAGGCCCAAAACCGAGGCCAGGGCAGTAGGTAGGGCACGTCCTAAAACGGAGGCCAAGGCAATCCCTGGGGCAAGGCTCAAAGATGAAGCCCAGGCTTGGGCCCAGACTGAGTTTGGGGCTGAGGCAGTGTCCCAAACTGAGGGAGTGCCCCAGATCAATGCAGTAGCCTGGCCTCTGGTCAGTACTGAGTCTCGGCCAGTTGCTAAACCTATGACCCTGCCTGTAGATAGAGAACTGGTCAGTGTGGGCGCTGAAACCTTTTCTGGTTCGCACGGTCAGTCAGGAATCCAACCCTGGTTTGGATCGGGGGAGGAAACTAATACGGGGTCTTGGTGCTATCCCAGGCCCAGGGCCAGAGAGGAGGCGTCTAATGAATCTGGGTTCTGGTCAGCAGATGAGACCTCTACGATGTCTTCTTTCTGGGCTGGAGAAGAGGCCAGTATCAGATCGTGGCCCAGGGAGGAGGCCAATACCAGGTCTAGGCACAGGGCTAAACATCAGCCTAACCCCAGGTCTCGGCCCAGATCCAAGCAAGATTCCTATATTGATTCTTGGTCTGGGTCTGAGGAGGAGTCTGGCAACCCATTCTGCTTGTGGGCTGGAGAAAATACCCATAACTTACTCAGGCCCAGAGTCAGGGATGGGGCAAATGTTAGGTCCAAGCTCAGGACAAAGAGAGAGGACTTTTTTGAACCTGAGTCTGAAGAAGAGTATTATAAGGAGTCCTGGTTTTTGCCTGGAGAAGAGGCCAATAGTAGATTCAGGCCCAGAGACAAGGAAGAGCCTAATACTGTCTTGAAGCCCAGGGCCCAGAAGGATGTTAACAACGGTGATAGGGTCAAACGAGAGGCCGGGTTTGAGGAGGAAGTCATTATTGGGTCCTGGTTCTGGGCAGAGAAAGAGGCTGGTATGGAGGCTGGGGCTTCGGGCCTCCCTGAGTCCACACCAGAGGCTGAGGAGGGGGCCATTGGTGGATCCTTGTTCTGGACGGAGGAAAAGTCCAGTTTGGGGGCTGTGGCCAGAGAAGAGACCAGGCCAGAATCTGAGGAAGAGGCCATATTTGGATCCTGGTTCTGGGACAGGGATGAGGCCTGCTTTGACCTAAATCCCAGTCCTGTGTATAAGGCTAGTCCCAGGTTCAGAGATTCAGCTGAGGAACTTAATACATCATCCAGGCCCCAAACCTGGGAAGAGGTCACTGTTGAATTCAAACCTGGTCCTTGTTATTTGGTTGGCTTCCCATCCCCAAGCCCCTTTAGAATTCCTGAAGACACAGCAGCTGCGTTCGCTGAAATGCTCGAGGGAAAGCCCCAGAGTGCGGAACTTACCCCAGAAGGGGGAGATAAGGAACCTTTGCCTCAGGCCAATCAGCCAGACCCTGAGTTCCCATTTCAGTATGAACCCTCCTACAGGTCAGTCAGGGAAATTCGGGAGCATCTTAGGACCAGGGAGAATGCAGAGCCTGAGAGCTGGTTCTGCAGCTGCATACAGTGTGAGCTTAAAATTGGTTCTGGAGAGTTTGAAGAACTCCTTCTGTTAATGGACAAAATTCGAGATCCTTTTATTCAGGAAATATCTAAAATCGCAATGGGTATGAGAAGTGCGTCTCAATTTACGCGAGATTTCATTCGGGACTCAGGTGTTGTCTCACTTATTGAAACCTTGCTCAATTATCCCTCCTCCCGAGTTAGGACAAGGTTTTTGGAAAATATAATTCTCATGGCTCCACCATATCCAAATCTAAACATGATTGAGACATTCATATGTCAAGTGTGTGAGGAAACCCTTGCACAAAATGTGAATTCCCCTGAGCAGCTGCTTGGATTAAGGCTGCTTCGATACCTCACTACAACTCCTGACTATCACACACTGGTTGCCAATTTTATGTCTGGGTTTCTCTCCCTATTAGTCACGGGCAATGCAACGACAAAATTTCATGTTCTGAAAATGCTGTTGAATTTGTCTGAAAATGCTGTGGTGGCAAAAAAACTATTCAGTGCCAAAGCTCTATCAATATTTGTGGGTCTCTTTAACATAGAAGAGTCAAATGACAACATCCAAATTGTTATTAAAATGTTTCGGAATATCAGTCATAGTATAAGAAATGGAACAATGGCCTTAATTGATGATGATTTCAGTCTTGAGCCACTTATTGCTGCATTCCATGAATTTGAGAACTTAGCTAAAGAGCTACAAACCCAAATAGACAATCAAAATGATCCTGAGGGAGGGAAAGAAAGCTAATGTGACTAACCACCTGCCTCTGATGAGCCTTATGTTCCCAGAGTCCTGAGTAGTGCTTTGTTTTTCAGTCTGGTTTTATGTTGTTACTTGTATTTTCCATGCTGATGTTAACAGTTTTGTCCGATCGTCGGTTTGAGCTGGATCGTTCTGTGGATACCAAATGAACATTAGAGCTGAAAACATATTTGTTGATACCTGTCTTGCTGTCCAGATTGCAGTATTTTTCAGTGTTGAGCTTCCAATGAACTGAGTCGCCTATGTAAGCTAGTTACCCTGCTATTCGTTGTCTAAATATGGTTCTTTTATTCGAGTCTCTGTTTTCAATAAAGTCGTGTGTGAAAATTGGCAGAAGTGACCCTCCTTCAGTTTAAAATCCAGGTGCAGATACATTGTGCACACTTAACAAACAGGTGATTAGTAGTATGACAAACATGCCCTCATTGGAAAATCTCATTCCTGTGGTTGTTGAAGACAGACCATTAGGTCATTCTTGGAAGCGAGCATGATGGTATGAAGAAAAGTGTATAATTGGAAAATCTGTTGCAGTAGCGTGGATGTACCCTGTCTGCCTGGAATTGGTGAGAAGTTTAGTGAGGGATGCAGCTGGAATGAGGCCAGTTTGGAGAACTGAGTGGGCCAAATCTGCACATTGTACAACTCAAGAGTGCAGGTGTTGCTTCAGCGCCACCTGAAGAATGAAAGAGCAAAACGGCACACCAATTAAATGGTGTTAGTAAGATTTTCTTTGCGATCCTAGTCCAAGGAAAGTACTGAGGAAATACCGTTCAGCTATTAAAAATGATCTGTTTGTTGGCATGAAATGACACATGCTGGTGAAATAGAACATAATGTGACACCTATGGAAAATTAGGTTCCCATTTTAAAAATGCGTGTCAGTAAACAATTTCTATGCAATTTCAAAATGGCTTTCTAAGAAACTTCATATATTCCATAGCCTAGAATAAAATCTACCATGGTAGAAAAAGTTTTCCGAGACAGACATTGGGATGATACAAAAATTAATGAGACAGGGCTTTTTAAAAATATGTTTTTATCTAGTGCCTCAAGTCATCAGTAAATGTCGGGAAGGAAACAGTTATATAAATGAATAAACTACGGGTGTTAGAATTTTTAGAGACAAAAACCACTTAGAAAAGTTGGAAAGGAATGAGACTTAAGAAAACAGCTTTTTAAATAAAATGTTTCAAAGAAAAATAAATGATCGAGGTTGCCAAGTTTACATTAGCCTCTTGATTACAGAGGTGGCCACCTTTTTACACACCTGTTAGTTCAAAAGATCATAACATTTCCTTTTGGAGTGACTGACAAAGTTCTGGCAGTAGATAGTGGTGATGGTAAGACAACACTGTGAATGTACTTAATGCCGCTGAACTGAACACTTGAAACCGGTTTTATGTGTATTTTCCACATTAATCAGTAAAAAAATCATGCCATACTCTCAGATAGAAACTGCAGAAGTCAGGGATAGAGTTGGCTTGGAGAGGGAATCGAGATTTGTGAGAACTGTTTTGTTATTTTTAGACATGGTGAAAATGTTACTTGTTTTGTCTGAGGATGCTGCTAATATTTTTGAAAAGGTAAAAGTATGAGACATAAGTTAGAAATGAATATGTGAAAGATGTTCCAACACAACTAAGGTTATGAAAATGGTTGAAGGAGATAGGTGTGTATACAGTATACCCAGTATACTCAATACATGCATATTCGATTTCATACACGCATAGAAAAAAGTCAGAATAACATTGCCGGGTTAAATACAAACTTGGTCAATATCTTCAGGGCAATAAATTGTAACCAGAGATGTTATCCGTCCCACTGGACATAAATCCTTTCCATATCTATCGGACAGAACATCTGAGTTAACACCGGCCTCTCGGGGTTGAAAATTTGCCCCATCGATAGAAAGTGAAGCTCAGCACTGCACTGAAATAATATCCAGTAGCCTACGTTGTCTTTACCCAAGTTTTGTGTAATTTTTCTGGCAGTGCAACATGCTCGCCCCCCGGCCCGGCCATTCTAGTATGCAAGGTTTATGGAAATGGTGCCAAGTAGCAGTTTTGCCTCCCCTCACAAACCACAAGTGTTAACAGGGATCATCCTAGTGGTAGAAACTGGAGTTTTCAACGTTCGTTTTGCCATCAATATTTTCCAGAACAGATCCTGTGTTGCAAAATGTCGCCGGAGTTTTAGAATATTCAAAGTCAGTTCGTTTACACACTCCTCACTGAGTGTTCCTCGCCAGCCTTGGGCTCCTACAGAGCAAGGCCGAGGCCTCGGGATGGACGCCTCGGCTCCAAATCCAGCCTGCCTTCAGCTCTCTCTCCGCCACGGTCAGGAGCTTCAGGTTCTGCCGGCAAACAGCTCAGTGGCACAGGAAGGTCCTGCGCCCGGGGCTGCAGGGCTGCGACCAGCAGGCAGACTGCGTGGTCGCGTGGGCCAGCGCGTCACGTGCCCACGCTCTCCCTTGGGCGGGTCTAGAGGTGTGTCCCACGGAAGAGAGACCGGAAGGACACGCGCCTGACGACTGACAGACTGCCGCGGTGGAGTGGTGGTAGATCGTCAGGGAGGCTGGGTGGGTGGGTTGCTGTGTCGCAGTGCCGCACTAGCCTGAAAACTAGTCCCTCAGGCGGCCAGAATTCCGGCGTTTCTGGGTAGAGGAAGCGATCGCGCGGCCAGTGGCGAGCGTCTTAGCAGGAACTGTATGTTGTCCAGGAGCTCGAGAGGCAGGAAGTCATCCTGCCACAGGCACAAGTGGATCGCTGCAGACGAGGTGGGTGCGAGGCCCGGAAATGGCATCCGCGGGAGGTGGTGGCTGACGACAGATGGGGCAGAAAGTGCCTCGGACCCTCCTGCCCCCTCCTGCCTTCTGAACAGCCCTCCCCTCAACTCCAGGCTCCCCACCCAGCGCTGTTTGAGCCCGTGTTTGCATGCGTAGGTGGGGGAGGCAGACGCGGGGGGCGGGGGGCGGGGGCGGGGGAGTTGGCTTCAGGGGAGCCCAGAGAGAGGAAACGGTGGAGTGACATTCGCGAACACCGGATTGGTGTAAACCAGTGATGCTGGCTGTGGAAAAGCAGTGCGAGCATGAGCAACACCCCTGTGGTTCACCACCACCACCCAGCCCGCCTATTCGCCACTCCTCTCATTTCTGCCTGTCTGTTCCAGACGTTGGGGATGGCCGAGGCCAGCTCAAAATTGGGAAAGGGTAGCAGAGAACAAGAGGGCGGGGAATGCCTATGCTTTACGCTCCAAGGCTCCAGCTACCTGGCCGTGCAAGAGAGGAATGAACCCCAATCTGGGCAGCTCCAGGGAAGGGGGAGGTAGACAGACTCGGGAGGAGGGAACCGAGTCTGTCTAGATGCTGTGGGCCCTTCACAGAGGATTTCTCATTGGGATACTGCCAAGCTTCTCAACTCCCAAGGGATCGCCGGATCTCAGCTCCAGGCAGCAACTCCCTCCCATCTAGGAACACACAAGTTGCTACTCCATCTGAGGCTCCGTCTTTTCAGTCCTGGGCCTGAGTAGGATCTTTCTGGGAAACAACCGCAGAGACTGCTTTATGGGTGGTTTCATAGGTCCCCCTCTGCAGACTCTTTGCTCTCTTCCATGTGTTTTGCTCTCTGCCCACGTCTTAGGACCTGTTCCTTTGGTTTCGTCCTAGCTGGTGGCCCTTGGTAGTCCTTGATCTCTTTCTAACAAAATATTTCCTCCTAATGCTCCAAGACCAGATGCCAAGGAAAGTGTCACTAGAAAGTAATTACTTTTCCTAAGTCTACTCACCCTTCTTATTTTTATTCTCAGTATAGAGTTGAAACTGTGCTGTACTACTTCGGGCCCTCCTGTTTACATTTAAAAGCTGGGGGATTCAGCAGTGGGTACGTGGGGTAGAATTACAGAGGTTCAGGGCTAGGACTACCTCCTCCAACTTTCTGATCCTCTTTCCTCCACTCTTCAGAATTATGAAAATGTAAGTATGGGGGCCAGTGTTCAGGTTACGGTCTTTCCGCTCAAGCTCTGTGGTCTCTGGTCTGTGTGTGTTTGTAGAGTTTGACAAAAGAGAATATTTCAAACATAGTGTGGTATAGATAGAATATATCTATCTAACCTTTGTTCCTGGCCTGGCCCAGAACTTCAAAACACCGTGGGAATTCTTGAGTGATAGGAGTGTCTTCGTGGATGTTTTTGCAATCTCGGCCAAAGGGCAGGGTAAGTGGGGTGTGTGTATCTCCAAGAACTGACTTATGGTGGGCCCTCAGATAGCTTCATGATGTGGGCTGGTCACCAGAAGGACCAACCACCTGATTAGAGTTGGAACTTTAGGCCACAGGGGGAAGGAGGGCTGGATTTCGGGTTCAGTCAGGTGGCCAGTGATTTAATCGTGCCTATGTAAGAAATCCGCAGTGGAAACTCGGGCCTTCGTGGAGCTTCCTGGTCGGTCGGTAAACACACTGATTTTCTGGGAGGGTGATGTACCCTGAACCCATGGGAAGAGGGCATGGGAGCTGTGTGTCTAAGACCCTTCCAGACCTTGTCCTATGCGTATCCTTTATAATAAAACTATGACTCGAAGCGTAGCACTTTTAGTGTGTTCCGTTAGCTGTTCCAGTAAATATCAAACCTGAGGGGCCATGAGAACCCCTGAATTTATAACTTGTCAGTCAGACATATGAGTGACCCCTCAAGACTTGTAACTGGCATCTTATCTGTTGTGGACTGCACCTTTAAATCTGTGGAGTCTGATGCTAACTTCAGGTAGTTGGTGTCAAAGAATTGGTGTCAGAACAACGGTCACATGCGTCCCTACCTCTGATCCTATGCATCACACATAAAGAAGTTAAAAATGAAGGAGGCAGAGCCCACGAGTACACTATGGGTGAAAAAGCAGCATGCATTTGTGACATGTGCCTGCATTGAGATGGTTTTTAAAGTTCTCTGTAATTTCTTTTCTTATCAGAGCTCCCTCCGCCTAGCATTCCTGTTGGGGGTACTGTATTTGTATTTGGGAAACTTCACATTGTGGCCTGTCAGGATACCTCTAAGCCCCATGCGCATCTCAAAGCAGGCACTTAACCGATTCACACCCGTGGATTTTTTTTTCAATCTCAGCCAAAGGGCAGGGTAAGTGGGGTGTGTGTATCTCCAAGAATGAAGATGATTATATCTGTTCTGATGACTCATTGGCCAGGATCATCCCTCGATTTTTTTCTGGGGTGCAATTGAAGTAAAAAACCTCATCACTCATATGGTCCTTTTGTTTCTGTCCCCTTTCTGAATCAATATTATGGGCTGTCTGTCTCCCGTAAGAAATATCAGGGTCCATTCAGATGTCATTTGACCTAAAATGTTGCTGCTTGGGGATAAAATTAGAGTGGATTTGTTATCCCTCCAGTCATGAATGAAAGAAAGGTATCGTCTTACGGCACAGCTGGACTCTTGGCACCCCCTGACACTCTCTGCCCCAATTTCAAAAGGGCAACCTTCAATGGGATCTCATCTATAAAATACTACCGAGTACCTGAGGCAGGGTTTCAGGGCCTTGCACCCTTCCATACAATTCCACCTTTCCATCTCCATCCCCCAACACATGCTTCCAAGTCAGGGTCAGGACTAGAATGAGATAAGGACACAGTTTAAGGAGGCGCTCACTCTCAGGTGCCTCATCGTAGTCCAAGCCCTAATCCACTTTGCCTGTACTCAAGCCACATTGGACTTTCCTGCTATTCCCCAACCCAACTGTACCCTGTGCTTTACTACTTCTGTGCCTTTCCCCACACTGTTGGCTCGATCTTCAGTGCTCTCACAATCCTTTCTCTGCCTATGGGAAACATATTCGTCCTTTTAGGTTCAGCTCAAATGCTAGGGTGTGTTTGAAGTTTTTCTGATACCCTCACCCTTACTCTTGGTACCTTGGTAGGAAGTAATTCCCCCGTCCTGTGTACTTACACAGTATTTTATTTGCCCCTATTTCAGCATTTGTTTCTTTATACCGTGGACTGGAGTCTTTTTTTATGAATAAGACAGAACTAGTGTTGAGGGACAGGTAGCATAGAAGAAGAAACTTGGGCTCTGGAAGTGTGACTCAAACCCATCTGTCTGACTGCAACACCTGAGCCTTTTACTACTTATAATAGTAATTATTGTTAATATTAAGAGTTGTTGGGTGCTTTATATGTACCAGATACTCTTCTAAGGGTTCTAAATGTTTAACTTATTTAATCCTCAAAACAAACGTATGGAATAGCTGCTGCTGTTGTCTCCATTCTGCATGGGAGGAAGCTGGGGCACAGACTGGTAAGGAACTTGGCCAAGCGCACTGAGTTGGTTAACAGAAGAGCTGGGATTCAGAGCTCTGTAGTTTGACTCTGGAGCTGGTGTGCATTACCGCTACGCTACGTCTACATCCCTCTAGTGCTGGTCATCACTAAAAGCTGCCATCCTCGCTGTCGGTATCTTCATCAGATTTTCTGTTCCTTACAGCTTGTGGCACAGTACTTTATGACGTTAGCCCTGAGTGTTGTTAGACCCCCTGCCCCTTCTCGCATTCTCCCAGTGTATCAGCCTCCTCCAGTTTTTCCTTCCCTCCCAACGTAATGGCCAATCACGGTCCATCATTTTTATTACTCTCTTACCTTATCCTCTAGTGTCTGGCTCCGCTGTCGTGGCAAAATCCCCGCTCGTGATAAATCCCAAATATCCACCTCTTTCGACACCTGTGTTGCTTAGTGCAGTACACCGGGGGAAAGATAACTAAACCTTTCTAACTGTTGACACTATGAATTTATCTTTCTCAACTTCAGTGCAGCCCCCTGAATTGGAAGCAGATAACCTCTGATATCTTTATATTACGGACATTTCCTAAAGGTGCAGTTTCACACAATGACTCTCTGAATTGAAACCAGGCTTATCTATGAGCTCAAGTATTTAATGGACCTCTGAACCCCCTAGATCAGCGGTCCCCAACCTTTCTGGCACCAGGGACCGATGCTCCTACCGGAATCTAATGCCTGATGCTCCGAGGTGGAGCTGAGGCAATGGTGATTCTAGCGCTGGGGAGCGGCTGCAAATACAGATGAAGCTTTGCTCACTCGCCCACTGCTCTCCTCCTGCTGCGTGGCGCGGTTCCTCACAGGCCGCAGACCGGTACTATCCCGTGGCGGCCTGGGGGTTGGGAACCCCTGCCCTAGATAAGTAAAGGTCTGGGTTTTCTGCCTGAAACTGTCCTTTTCAGGCTAGAACAGAGACCAATCAGAGTTGTCAGACCTCTAGCAATCATTAGGCAAGGTGTTCAGAACCTACAGTTTTCCTTTCACGTGGAAGGAAAGAACATGAGTTCTGCCACTGGTTTTAAGAGGCAGGTGCTTACCGACAGACAAAAGTCAGGAACATTTATTCATCGAAGAGTTGTTCTGTGCCTGAACACACACATCATTTACGATTGCTCCATTTTCATATAACAAGGAACTTAGCTAAAACTAACTTAACAAGGAAATTTATTATCCACTGATTGAAGTACTGAGGCCTTGATGGTTGTTTGATTCAGCTAAGGACTCAGCTTTTTTCCATCTCCTTCTTCTGCCACTCACAGTATCAGCTTCCATCCTAAGGCTGGAAGCTTGATGGCTGCAACAATTCTAGGAGTTAAGCAAATTCCTGAGGAAGAAAAGGAGATCATCTTTCTCGATGGCCTTTTCTTATGAGTGAAGGCACTTCCTTCAGAAGTCCTTCTGCGGTCTTCTTCTAAGGTCTCATTGAGCAGAGTTAGATCACCTCCCCTTCCTGAACCAGAGAGTACCAAGGGGATGGATTACCCATAGACCAGGAAGATGACCCCTGGAACTGGGATCATCCTCCCTGTGGTACAGGACCACGAGGAGGAGGGAGACATGCTCATGCAAAAGTGAAATTTCTTCAGTAAGTGTTGGTTATGGCAAGCAAAAGACAGTATACAAAGCACTGAGGAGCACGGTGGCAATGTCTTAGCAGTTATGACCTCTGAAAGCCACCATGGAGCTCTCATCTACTCTTTCCTACTTACCCCAGCCTAACCCATAATATAACAAGCTCACAGTTTTAAAAGGAACTAGAAAGACCTGATACATGCAGGCATTTCAGTATATCAGATAGTTTCTCATTTAGTGTGCACAAGAATCCTGTGAGGTCATTATGACCAGCTCCCTTTGAGGGATGAATTAACTGAGTTACAAAAACATGAAGTACCTTTTCCGAAGTGACACAAATAGTGGCAAAGTCTCTACTCAGCCTGGACTGCCTGGCTCTGAAGTCCGGCCAAGTCCCGGAATAGAGCCCAGAGGAGAAAGTCCCAACTGTACCTTCTAGAACGCGCTTCCGGGGCTCAGAAACTAGTTACTCTACTCTAAGCAAGCACCTAGTAGTATAGTGGACGGCCTCTTGATGGTGGTGGTGGTGACAGAGATGTCTTCCTTCTTCTTGGGTTAAGTCGCAGTTGCTCAAACCTCACAAGGAATGTTGATTCAGGAAGTCTGAATTCTAATCTGCACTCCAAGTTAAATATTTGGAGGCTGAGATGCCAAGTTCAGGGAGCCACGTAAATTTTCTATGCCTGGGAGGGAAAAGACCTAAAATGTATGGAACAGCTAGGTTTCCAAGGACAACTCTATTCCCAGATCTGAAGTTCAGCTGAAAAGAAGAGGACCAAAGCTGTTCACTGGTCTTTAACCACCCAGTTAAAATCCATAGGCCAGGCTTCCGGTTTCAGTTCTGGAACTCATCCTTCCTGTACTTATAACCAGAAAGGAAGCTGAACAAACTGAAAATCAGTGACTTACCTCAGACCCTTCAGAGACCTGAGGTCACAGGGCAAATGACCACCACTTATTCTAGAGAAAAGACAAATCCGGCGAGTCACAGCCTCTGTCTCCGTACATAGAGCAGAAAAGGCTAGAGACATAAAGAGGTGAGAAGACTTAAACGGTAGTTTTGACAAATTACTGGAGACTGTGGAATAGTATGAGAGCGAGAAACCCCACGTGCAGTCTTAAGAGGTTTAGTGGGCTCTAGATCCAGGAACTCCAGCAGGTTCTCACAGTGACGATCCCAGAAAGATCCCCTCATGGCTCTGGCAGTGGGAGGGGAATTGTGCTCTTGTGAAATCCACCCAGAGCCTTCTCCATGAGAAAGGCCTACTCTACAGTGGAAAAAACTTTTTCCCAGAGCCTTATCCCAGCCCACTCTAGTCTTCCATTTATACATAAGGGGGAGAGAGAAGCTACAAAACACTCGTGAAGGTCACAGCCTAGGAACACGGGCCCACAGAACCCTGGAACTTAATTGGAAGAATACAGAACACGTCTCCACACGTTTTTCACCTTGTCACAAGCCTGCAGTAGAACAGGAGTGGAGTACAGCTCAAAGAGTTGCAACATGCGGACTCTCTCTGCAAAGAGTAATTAGGGAAGCCCCAAGGTAAGAGGGGAGACAAAAACAAGGACACTAGAACTTGAAGACTCTGGCACCTACACCTACAGTAAACATTACACACGACAGAAAACCTCTCGCCAAGGGTCTATTTACCTCCGTTCGCATTACCCAACATATGTCCAGCTTTCAACAAAAAAGTATAAGGCATGCTAAAAGACAAGAAAAAGCAGTTCGAGAATACAAAGCAAACATCAGAACCAGATGCAGATGTAATGCAGATTTGGCCATTATCAGGGAATTTAAAATATGTGTGATTAATATGTTAACAGCGCTAATAGATAAACTGGACAGGTATGTATGGCAAGGGGCTGAGACCCAGGCTGGTTCTTATCCCTGCCCCTTTGCCACACTGCCAAAGCTCATGAGAGCTTGGAAGTGACCGCAGAAGACTTGACGGAGCAGAGGAAGAGGAACCAGGACCGACCCTAACTGACGCCTGACACTTGGCCGTGGGACCAGACAAAGACGATCGTGTGAGCCGGTGCGGGTCCTGACAGGGCCAGGCCCTCTTTCTTGGACAACTGTGGGGACCACAAAATGACAACAGACGTTACCATTTCGAGTGAGGAAAAAAAGCAGTGTGGCAGAAAGAATGAATCTGGGTGCAGAGCAGTGGATTCTTCCCTAGGGTTAGAGATCTAGGTGTGCCTTTAGAAGAGGGGCAGCGGTGAGGCCTCCACAGCAGCCCCCTCCCACTTCTCTCTCCGCCGTGGCCCCGTGAACTAAGAAAGAACTTGGGCGGTGGGTAGGACCTCCGGGTGGTCTGGCCTTAGATCGCCTCTCCCCTCCCAGCCTGCATCCTCACAGCCCCTCTCCCATCAGCGGCCAGGACGGATGGCGGGCGGGATGGGGGAGGGGGAGGAGGCGGACACTAAGCAGTCGGGGGTCCCCGTGCGCGCGCGCACACACCTCTCACCGAGGGCCGGTCTGTATCCATCCGCTGCTGCTTCCAGCGCGGCTCCATCCGACCTCCGAATCCTGCTCGCCTCGCCCCGCCCCTCGCCCGCGGGACCCATAGGGTCTATGGCATAGACCGCAGAGCCGGAAGCGTGGGAGGGGTCGCCCGCTGGGGGGCCGCGGAGGTCCAGCGAGGCGGGCGGGCGTTAACCCGTGCCTGGCGCGGGGGCTCCCCTGGGTCCCGGCCCCGCCCCCTCCAGGTCGGAACTACGGTGGGCCTGGGAGCGGGCGTCGAGCCCATTCGTGCCGTATCCCTCCGCCTCCTTCCCGACACTCTCGTCGCCAGCGGTTCGTGCCGCGTCCTGCGCAGTCCCTGCTCGGCCTCGCACCTCACGCGGGGGCCGGGACGCCTCTCTGTAGTTCGGTGCGCACGGAAGGCGGTGGGAATCCGAGCGGAGGGGAGGCCGACCACCGGGGTCCTGAGCCTGCACAGGCAAGAGGGGGTGTGGTGGCGGCGGGGGTGCTCCCTCAGTCGGTCAGCTTGCAGCCTGGCGAGGAGGAGGCGACCCGGTCGGAACCGGTCCCTGAGAGGTGCGCAGCGCCGAGGCGGCGGCGGCGGCGGCGGCGGCGACCGGCGCGGGCCGGGCCCGGCCCAGGGCGCAGGGGTGGCGAGGGAGGGTCCCCGGGCTCCTGCGGAAGCGAACCGCGCCGGCCGCTCCCCAGGCCGCTTTGCCGCTGCCCGCGCCCCGCCCTCCACGGTGTCTGTGCGGTGAGAGGGCTGTGGGCCAGGCAGCTGCGGGAGAAATGGCGGAGCGGGAGCTGGGCCGGGGGACGCCGTGAGGGTGGGGGGACGTTGGCCGCTCCGGGCCCTGAATCTGGAAAGGGGCCCATTGGGCCCCGCGTCCTGGGCGATCTCCCTTCCCACAGGCGCCCGGTTGATGCCAGGTCTCCTGTCCGCGCGGTAGGTTGGCGATTTCAGCAAAAGGGGGACTGAGTGGGTAGATTAAGAAGACACCGAAGTGAAATGTTTACCCTTCTCTGAATACAAGTTTCATCGCCATCTATATTTGGGTCTTGCATGCAGTGACAGGCAGGCAAATGACAGGGCGAGGAGTCGGTCGACTCTCACAGGAAGGATCCGTGTAAATAGTGTGCTGTTTAGTTCGGGATCTGTTCTCAACATCCCTGCCCACTTTACTAGGTTGAGGTAATGGCGGTTCAGAATAGAGGGAAAAGCTTTCTGAAGAGTCGTTTTAAACGCAGGGAGTCATTCTGTTGCTTTAATTTCTGGTTCTGGAAACCTAAACTCCGTCTCCAGCCACCCTTCACAGCCCCTCTCATTTTGTTTTTACAGGTAGTCCTGCAGATTTGTGGAGTTCCTGAGGGTGGCTACCTGAGGAACCATGGGAGTTGGGAGACATTTTTCTTACTTATCTCCTGATTGTTGGAAAGGAGATGTTAGGACCTGAATTGTGAGCATCTGGCCATTCACCTGATGTTTTTCTACCGTCGTCAACATATTTTCTTGTGTTTTGCTGAATGCCCCTCTCTCTTTCTGTAGGGTGTGACTTTTCTGCAGCTACAGGACTGTTCTTTGGTGCGAAGGATAGCGTCTCCGGAGGGCCCCTGCTCTGAGGGGCGGCTGGCATAGGTGGTGAATGAGGTAGGGTCTGTGTATGCATGGAGAAGGAGAAAGGGTGGGGGCATGCAAAGCTGCTATTGAAATAATCGTCCCCATTGTGGTTACTGCCTGCTTTCTAAATACAGCTGCCTATTTTCCACTACCCACGCTTGTGCCTCATTTTTGTTCGGGGATGGGGGGAGGGGTGTGGCCTCTGCTGGGAAAATGACTGACTTCAGAGTTGGGAGGTGTAATTAGACGAGCTGCAGATCTTAGAGGAATGTATGGGGACTCGCTTGGAGTTGCAGACTGGTGGGAGACTTTTAACATGACCCTGAGTGTACAGAAGCATACGTAACAACACTTGTAAGGGTTGAGCCATCTCAGTCTCTTCTGTTTTCTTTTCTCTGCCTTTTTGTCTGTCTGCAGGTTTGTTTCTTCATAGGTTCCTGTAGAAATCTGTAGGTAGCTGTTCACTTTGAATTTAATTGAGAAAGAGAACGAAGACAGTTCATTTGGATCCAAGGTGAGTGTGAGCATAGTACTCCTATTGATTGGGGATGGGAATTGGCTGTCGGCAAGTGGGCGAGACCAGGTCATGTGTTAGAGCCATTGTCTTCCAGTATTCTAGACACCGCTGCCCTTAAGTTTGTGTGTAGGACGTAGGTGTGGGGTGTGGCAGGATTGTGCCTGTAAGGTAACTGAAAGATACCCAAGAAATGGGGAGGGAAGCCATGAGGAGGACCAAGGCCAGAAACGTCACACAGTTGACCCTTGAACGATACGGGTTTGAACACGTGTGGATTATTTTCATTCGACCACAGTTCGGTTGACGCGTGCAGTTCTCCTGACTGCCGCTTAAACCCAGATTGTTCAAGGTTCGCCTCTGTGGTTGGGAATCCATGTTTGCGGGGGGCCGACTTTAGTTATACGTGGGTTTTCAACTGCACGGGAGGTCAGCGCCCCTACCCCGTGCGTTGTTCGAGGGTCAACTGTATAACCAAAGCTGTAGATTTGGAAAGGCACAGGTATTGGGTTTAGAAACCAGAGTGCATATCTGCCTACCAAAACTCAGGATTCCAGTCCTCCCTGTGTTTCTGTCCATAGGTCTGCCTGCGGTTTCAGCTGTAGGGCTTATCGACGCTGGAAGCAAGGAAGGAGAAAATTATACCAGTTCAATGCAGGTTGGTGTGAGGCCGACCTGGATGGACCTAGAGAGTATAGTGGTGTATACCAAAAGGGCTGGATTTTCTTAGCCTCTCTCACTTTCGGCAAGCTCTCTCATCATCCCTGCTACTATTTATTGTAGGGAAAAGAGTGCAATAGTGCCTGGGGAGGACATCGTTGGGCATTAGTGGGAGTGTGGAAGGGATAAAATGAGGTAACAGTTTTCTGCGATTCCACTTCTACCCCACAGTCCATCTCTACTCTCTCGTGGCCTGTGTGGCTGTCTGCATAGATAAGCACAGTTGGAAGAGACTCAAAGCCCATTTCTTTCTTCCACTTCAGGTCTATCTCCAGCGGTGGCCGTGGTGGAAGATGATCGCTTTCAACAGGTCTCCACTCGGAACCATCATCTTGCTCAGCCTGAGCACCTCTGCCCTCTGTCTGTGTCATTGACAGGCTGCGTGTTTGGAAAGGACCGTGAGGCTGCTGAACTGACAGTTGGCTCTGCCTCTTGCTACAGAGTTTTTCTCTGACCCAGTGAGAGTGTCAAGACACGGACCTGGGACACGTTGAGAACCAAGGCCAAGGCTGTCTATATAACTGGGTTTCGGCCATGACTAGGAGTAGAAATAAGGCCAGAACTGCAAAAAAGGCTGGTGTAAAAGCTGAAGCGAAGAGGGAGGTTGCTTGCGTAGTCAGGCCTGTAGCCAAGACCCAGGCCAAAGCAGTAGCCAAGGCAGGGTCTCCGGCAGATGCAGTGGCAGATATGAAGGCAGTGTCTAAGAACAAGATTGCTGTCAGTCCCAAAGCTGAAGACAAGGCCACTAGAGTATCTCGGTTTTGTTCTGTGGCTGAGGCTAGTGCTGGGTCCCGGTCCGTGTGTAAAGATGAGGCTGGTATTGATGCCTGGTTCTGGGCTGGGGACGAGACCAGTGTTGGTTCCTGGTTCTGGAATGGAGAAGAGACTGGCGATCGTTCCAGTGCTAAGGATGAAGGTCAAGCTGATACTGGTCCCCCGGCCTGTGCTGGGAAGTCGGAGCCTGTGTCGGCTGGGCCTAGCTGCAAGGCTAGGCCAGGGGCGGAGGAGGAGGTGGAGGAGGAAGAGAATGTTATTGGGAACTGGTTTTGGGATGGAGATGAAACTAGTTTTGACTCTAGTCCTCGACCCGTGAGTAGGATAGTTAGGCCCCAGCCTGTGGATGAAATTAACGAAAAAAATAGGCCCAAGGACTGGTCTGAGGTAACTATCTGGCCCAAAGCTCCTGCCGTCACCCCAGCAGTGTTAGGATTTAGATCCCGAGTCCCCTCTGAGGCAAGGCCTCCTTCATACATTGTTCTGGCCTCAGCCGAGGAAAATACTCATTCTTTGCCTGTGGCAACAGCATGTTCTTCTAGGAGCACTCCCTCATGCTCACAGCCTAGCCCTGAGTACCCCTTTGGTTCTGACCCTTGTATTGAGACCATAGAGGAGATCAGACGCCAAATCAGGATCAGGGAAGCAAATGGGATTAAGCCATTTGCTTGCCCTTGCAAAATGGAATGCTACATGAATTCTGAGGAATTTGAAAAACTGGTTACCTTACTTAAGTCAACTACTGATCCCCTCATTCATAAAATAGCTCAGATCGCAATGGGGATCAATAATGTTCATCCGTTTGCACAAGAGTTCATTAATGAGGTGGGTGTAGTCACACTTATTGAAAGCTTGCTCAGTTTTCCTTCCTCTGAAAGGAGGAAAAAGGCCATAATTACCCTGAATCCCCCTTCTGGGAATGAAAGACAACGCAAGATTGAATTACATGTTAAGCATATGTGTAAGGAAACCGTGTCTTTTCCCTTGAACTCACCCGGACAGCAGTCGGGATTGAAGATACTAGGGCAGCTGACTACTGACTCTAACCATCACCATATTGTCGCCAGTTACTTTTCAGAGCTTTTTCATTTGCTATCCCTGGGAAATCATAAAACCAGAAATCTTGTTTTGAAAGTATTTTTGAATTTGTCTGAAAACCCAGCTGCAGCCAGAGATATGATCGATACAAAAGCATTAGCAGCATTAAAACTTATCTTTAACCAGAAAGAAGCAAAAGCCAATCTCGTTAGTGCCGTGGCCATATTTATTAACATAAAGGAGCATATCAGAAAGGGCTCAATTGTAGTTGTCGATCACTCGGGTTATAATACACTCATGGCCATTTTCCGTGAAGTTAAAGTGATTATCGAAACGATGTAAAATGAGCCAGAAATAAAAAAAAACACTTTGAACGATCGCCAAACTAAAAGGCTGGCTGGCCTCAAAGAGCCTTGCATAATGTTTTGTTCATTACAGTGTGCACATTATACATTCCATCTTTAACAGTATTACCTGTGACGGTGTCTAGGTTTAAGCTTGGACCATTTTTCAAATGAATATCACATCGTGAGCTGAAAACGTCTGATTTTTATCTTGTGTAAAGATGAAAGGGGCGCGTTCTAACATTTTACTTAATGAACCAGTTCATCCTAAGTAAGCTTACTTGTTCATTAGTCTCTGCTTAGATCATTTGTGGCTTCATATCGCAGAAAAAGAATATCCTTGAACGTACAGTGCGGTTGCAGAAGTAAGGCATGTGCACACTGATGCACTACCTGCATCAGATAACTCATTCTACAATACAGAAGTGGCCCTGAGTCCTAGATAAAATGTAATACTCAGTTTTACAAATTTTGTTACTACATTTATAACTCTTACATTTGTTAGACTATTCATTTATGTCAGTCATCTCACAGGAGAGAAAGGAGGTAGGTGTAGGGAGGAAATATTTCCTGAGTATCTGCTCTTTTGTCAGGTACTATGTTTACACTATATTTTACAGGTTTTTTTCCTCCCCCCTTCTCACAGTGGCCCTGTGAGTTAGATACTGGGAGTTTTTTTTATTATTATTATAACTCATTATTCCGGATCACCTCCAAAGAGAATTAGGTTAAATGCTTTTTCCTAGATCCCCATAGCAGGCAGGTGGCATAGCTGATTTCGTCTGATAACCAAAACCCACTCACTAAGCTACCTTGCCGTCCTCACTTTCTTAGGTGGTGGCCTTGGAGGCTCAGAGACTGGGTTTAATGATTCTATTTGCTGTGGATATTGTCCCTGCCAGCCTTGCAGTTCTTTACTTCCTCCAAATTTCACACGTCCATCGGGGATTTGGCTTTACCTCTCTGGGATGAGTGTATGGATTTGAACTGGTCGTGTCTGGAAATAGTTGGTGCCCAAAATTATTGAATGTGTAAGATGTCAATTTGGAGTCATCGGCAAACGAAGTTTGCTGTATATCCTTCCTAACTTTTTCAATCTGTATGTACTCCCCCCAAATAACAAATCATTCTGTACATTGTGTCATACATTATAAAAGATAATTGCTTTCTTCCTCCTTGAAAAAATCATAAATTTTTTATCATTTATAACTTATTTCATATGTGTCACATGAAAGGCCAGAAGGCTCTATCTTTTACTTAGTAGACTAGCCCACTTCCTGCTTTTCTACCACCTAAAACTGTACTAGATAAACTTCATTGGAGAAATTTAGACCCAGAACTGCAGCTTCATCAACACAAAGCAGGAAAGCTAGCAGAGACGCTGCTGCCTCAACCAACATGATAGCGATTCCTGGAAGTCTATATGGTTCAGCATCCCCAGGACTTTTGGGCTATGGCTGTGTTCTCTGAGGCTCTTGATAAGCATTTACAGCCCCTGGTCTGAGCCGAAGGGACTGTCTCGGTGTGTGAAAATATTGGGTTATGTGCTTTGAGATTTTTAAACAGTTAAGAAACTAAAACAATATCCTATAAATACTGTTTGTATTGTAACCTGCTTTCCCCCACTAACTACGTTGTGAATGTCTTTCCATGTCAATAAATACGCTTCTACAATATATTTTTGAATCACTCCATGCTTTTTGTGTGTTAACAGCATGTGCCTAATTTTCCCTTGCATATCCTCTTAATAAACAGTATGCACAAATTTATTCTCTTGTGAAAATAGGACTGTAATCTGCAACTTGCCTTTTCGTCTTTCCAATTATCTTTCCAATTTAGTATTATACATGCTTCTTATTTAACAGCTTTATTGAGATACGATTGACATACGTTAAATCATACATATTTAAAGTATTCAATTTAATAAGTCTTGGCATGTATACTCCCCTAAAACCATCACAATCAAGGTAGTGCACATATCCATCACCCCCTAAAGTTTCTTCATGCCCCTTTGTAATCCCTCCCACCATGCCCTATGTCTCCCCGCCCCCAGACAACCACGGCTCTGACGATACAGAATCATTCCCGTTTTCCGTAATTTTATATAAATGAAATCATACAGCTTGTATTGGGAGGGGGCTGGCTGGAGTCAGGCTTCTTTCACTCACCATAATTATTTGAGGTCCATCCACATTACATGTATCAATAGTCCTTGCTTTTTATTGCCAAGTAGTATCCCACTATATGGCTTACTACAGTTTGCTTATCCATTCACGTATTGATCGCCATTTGGGTTGTTTCCGGATTTGGGCAACGAGAAAGCTGCTATCAGCATTCGCGTCCTGGTGTTTCTGTAGACATACGCTTCGCTTTTCGGTAAATACCTGGGAGTGGGACGACTGGATCATATGGTAGGTTATATGTTTAACTTGTACATTTTCCAAAATACCATTTGACGTTCCTGCAGCAGTGTATGAGAGTTCTGATTTCTCCACATCCTTGCTAACACTTGGTATGGTCAGTCTTTTTAATTTAGCTATATATCATTGCAGACCTAATTTGCATTTCTCTAATGACTAACGATGTTGAACATCATATGCATATTTGCCATCCAGATATCCTGGGCGAAGTATGTGTAAAACTTACTGCCTTTAAAAAAAAAAAAAAGTGGCCGGTTCGTGTTTACTGTTGATTTTAAGAGTTTCTTATATATACTGGATACGAGTCTATTAATCAGATATGTTTTACAAATATTTTCTCCAGGTCTGTGGATTATCTTTTAATTCTCTTAAAAATGTGTGTTTTGAAGAGCAGAAGTTTTTAATTTTGATGAAGAACAATTCTTTTTACCAGTTGTGTTTTGGTGTTACATGTAAGAAATCTTTGCCTAACCGAGGTCACAAAGATTTTATCCTATATACTGAAAGTTATACTTTTCGGTTTCACGTATCAGACTGTGATCCATTTCGAGTGTTTTGTGTATGATACAAGATATGAGTTGAAGTTCATTTTTTTGGCATAGCGATAGCCAATTTTTCCAGCACCAACCACTTGCTTAAAAGATTTCTTTCTCCACTAAGTTGCCTTTGCATCTTTGTCAAACATCAGTTGGCCCTTCCAAAGTTAGATTTTCTTCTGTCACCAAATATTTGACTCCTTTGACCCCTATCCACCTTCCCCCTCCCCCGATAATTTTTAATAAACAAACAAACAAACAAACAAAACAGTAGTCCCTAAATGTATGGGTCTGTTTCTGGACTTTTGATCCTTTGATCTACTTCTGTATCTTGATTATGATGCCACACTGTCTTGATTACTGTAGCTTTATAATGTCTTGAAATCAGGCAGTGTGAGTCCTCTATTATTTTTCAAAGTTATTTTGTTGATTCTTTTTCTTGCTTTTCCACATGAATTTTAGAATCGGCTTGTCAATTTCTACAAAAACTCCAGCTGGGATTTTGATGAGGATAGCTTTGAATCAATAGATCGATTAAGGAAGAACTGACATCGTAACAATGTTGACTCTTCTGGCCCATGAACAAAATGTATCTCTACTGATTTAGGTCTCCTTAATTTCTCTCAGCAGCATTTTGTAGTTTCCATGCAACATACCTTTTAGCATATTCTTCCCTATTCTTTAACATGTTCGTATATTTTTCCCCATGCAAATTGATGCATCCTTGTTGATATCTTTATGCTCGTTTGAATATTTCTGTATGATAAATTCCTTGAAGCGGAACTGCTTTGTCCAAGATCATGAAAGGCAATGCTCTCCAGCTAAAAACCGCCAGGAACATGCTTGTATTTGAACGAACCGAGTTACAGAGAGGGGGGACACACACCGTGGGGAATCATGGAGTGCTTCAATAAAAGGGTTTAGAGATGACTTATTATAGGATTGGGACTTGTGTTAGGTGATTTGGGAGAGGATTTAAGGAATCGAGGCTTTGCTGTAGATAGAAAGCTCTCAGGAAGCAGGAGTAATTCTATCATTTGTTATCCAAATCACTCTTACTCTACAAATGGGAAAGACTAGACTAAGGCAAAAGTGATAGGTAAAGAAGTTAGCAGTCACTCATAATAGCCAGATTAGGGGGATCTTTGGTCATTTTTGTGATTGAGACAATGTTTCTCTGTGTTCATACATGGTTACAGAGTGGTCCTGTTTTTGTCTTGATACATCAAGTCACAGAGTGGCCTTATCAGATGTTAATGTTCTGTGAAACTGTTTATATTCAACAAGAAATCACCAAGGCCTAGCTGTGAGTGCGAGGCCAGCTCCTGAATGTCAGGAGCTGCTTTTCCTCTTCTCGTGGACATTTACAAATTTTGATATATATTACTTAACTGGCCTTTAAAACATATCCTCTCAACCCATGGAGCACAAATGTCTATTTCTTTATATACTCGCCAACACTCAGTATCAATATTTTCAATCTTCGCTGCTCTCAGAGGCCAAAAAAAAATCATCTCTGTGTTGTTCTTTATACCATTTTAAAGGTTACATAACAGTCTGTATTATGGATGTGACAACTGGATCACAATCATCCTGTCGATTTCTTTTAAAAAGTGTCTACTAGGATTTTTATTAGGATTGCATTGAATCTATAGACTAGTTTGGGAGAATAGGTATCTTAACAATACAGAGTCTTCCAAACAATGAAGATGGTACGTCCTTCTATTTATTTATGTCTCCTTTAATTTTTTAAGCAATGTCTTGTAGTAGTCAATGTACAGGGCTTGCACATCCATGGACAGATCATTCCGAAGTATCTCACGCTTCTCGTTGCTATTGTAAATGGCAGTATTTTTAATTAAAATCTTTGTATTTTATTTTCATTAAACTATCAGAAGCCAAATAAATGTTCGACAGAAGCTGTTGAGAAATCTTTTCGGTAGAAAACATAAGTTACTCTAGGATGGAAAAAGTATTTGATGCATTACATGCATTTGCCTGTACTTACAAGTCAGCTTTTATCTGTTATTGTCAATCTACTGAAACTAGGGAGAAAAATGTTCCAGAGGCAATTCTACAAGGTCATCTCCAGAAAAATCCATCACTAAAATAGTTTAGTGGCTTTGAAAATTTATGTGCATGGTCAGAAATGAATCTGTTGAATTATGGGGAGTTTTCTTTACACTCTGGCAAATCTACCTCAACGAATTCCTGGGATCTTGGGTGGTGAGACAAAGTGATGGGTGGGAGAGCGGATGGAGGAGGAGGAGAGAGAGATTGCCGGGAATGTTTATTATGAAGAATACTTGAAGTTAATTACTGTGCATTATGCCAGTCCTTTTAATTTCCAGCACATATTGGGACTCAATCAGGGTGGATATCGTTTATTTTTCTCCATCTTTACTCAGCCAACATGGTTACTATGGTGACTCGGTTACTGCAGTGGGACTTGACGTGGTCTGAGCATCCAATTATGATTCTTGCTTGAGTCACTTGTTACTACGGTTTCTGTCAAGTATTGCTTTTCCCATTCTGTCATTCCTTCTAGAATTATTAGTTAGCATTAGACTGTAGGGTTGAGCTTTCCCTATCCCCTCTTGTGAATTAATTAATTACACCTAATTAATTAATTAAAACTAATGAACAATCATAACTAATTAATTAATTATAACTAATTAATTGTTTTCATTTATATAGGTGTGACCCTTAGATTCCCATTTTCTCTCAAAGGATTTATTAAAATTATATATTTTAATGCTCAAATGGTCTCAGAATTGGCCAGTGTTAGCCCTTCAAGTTGGCCTCTGTGACCATTTGACACCTCTGTCAACTTCCTTAAGCATGTATGTTCTTCTCTGAGCCTGTCTCCCATCTGTAGAACGAATGATGCACACCTCAGAGCATGGCCTTGAGGTCTTAGAGAGAAAACGTCTGAAAATAATAATATGCAATGTGTGGCATCTAGTATACCCTCACCAAATTTTATTTCTCCATTCCTACGTTATTCCTTTATTCTGTCAGTGTGATACCTCTGCCATTAGCATCATAGCATGATTACCAGAGAGAATACTTGGACATGTAACAGCGAGCAGGGATAAGCCCACGTTTCCACGACATGTGAGCTTCAATGTCACTGCTGTGAGGGGAGGAGGGTGTGTGGTGGAGCTGGGGGAGAGGCAGAGTGTCATTGCACAGCTTCCAGTGAACTGAGTGGAGACAGTCGAGCACATCCTCACCCCTTTTCCCTGCATTTCATGTGCTTTTCCCATTCTCTCATGTTTTTCTCTATTCCACGTGCTGTCTCATCCTTCTAGTAGTACGTCAGAGAGGTATGGACTCCGAGCCCCAGGAAAAGGGCAGATGCAGAAGAACTGAGTGTGATGTCAAGTGTGCCAGACAGGTTCCTGGAGCAAGAATGAAGAGATCAAGGTCCCGTCGTTGGGACACTTCAGGAAAGTCACCACCCTTTCCTCGAGCCTGATCTCTACAACCAGGTAACAATACCCAGTGTTCCCAACCACCCAGAAACATTGTGGAGTTTTAAGTGTGATTCAAGTGGGAAAGCTATCTATGGTCATAGGCAGGAGGGAGGGACCAGTGCACTTTTGAGTAATTACATTGACAGAGGCACCCCAGATGGCACAGAACTCTGCCTGGTACACATTAAATTAATGCTACACAAATGTCAGCTGTTTAGGTCAGGATTTCTGCAGGTGTGGTCCATGGGCCACTTTATTGAAATTGTCAGGGAGTGCTTGTTACAATTGCAGATTCCTGGACCCACTCCACGTAGGTAGGGCGGGAAGTACTTTGATACTTGAACAGTTTCCCAGTTGGTCGAGGTACTCATCCAAGTTTGAAAAGCACTGCTGTAGATTAACTCCAAGGTTTTCTTAAATTTTTGAATCCTTTAATGTCTAACTTCTTTGCCAATTTCTCCTGCTACTCAGCTTTAAATATGTGTCATCTCTGAAGTGTCAGATAGGTAGCCATCCCTTCATTTGTGTAAAATTAAGTCAGTGGTTTATATGCAAGGCACTGAACTAGGCACTGGGAACGCAGCACAGAGAACAAGACGGGCAGGGTTTCTGGCGTTGCATTCTAGTTTCATAAAACGAACGCGACAAGCAGGTAAATGCATCAATAAGTGGGGCGATTCCATATGGGTGTGAGTGCTTCGAAGAAAACGAACATGTAGACGGAGTAGAATACGGCGAGGACAGTGATTTTTATAGATGGAGTTGTCAGTGAAGCTCTTTCTCAGGAAGTGCATTTGAGCTGAGTCCTGAATGAGAAGAAGAAAGCAGGCCTGGAAAGGTCTTTTGGTCAGTGGCCCTGTGATGTGCATGACCCACTTGTTCCAAGGTCAGACAAGAAGCTTCAGTGGCTGGAGCCTGGCAGACAACGTGCAGATGGTAGGAGAGGAGGTCGAAGGCGGTCGAAGTCACATCTTTGTGCCTGTGGGGAGTTAGGAGTTTATTCTGAGGGTGGACGGATAGAGTGTGGGAGTGACATGCTCTGATTCATGTTCTCAGAGGGTGACTCTGGCTGCTATGTACAGAATGGACTGGACAGGGACAAGAGAGCTGTGGAGATGACCACTAGGAGAACCTTGCAGACTCCAGGGGAGGGACGAGGGTGGACGGGCCCAGAGCTGCAGCAGTGTGCAAAGGTCAGGGGTGGCCTGGACGGGGCATGCTGGAGCTAGGGCAGGCGGGACCGGCAGTTGGTCGTTGTGGGGGTTGTGAGGATAAGGCAGGATCCTGGATGATCCCTCGGCTTTTTGTTCAGCCACATGCCTTGCAGGAATGGTGGTGCTGTTTCCTGAGATCAGTTGTTCCAAGTGCTTTAGTGATATTCTCGCGATAAGTAGTCAGGCATTCGACAGTGGTTATAATGAAAATTAACTATTTAAAACATGTATCAGTTGATGAATAGGATTCAGCCGTAAATGATTAAGCTTTATTAAAGATACATGCAAACTGTGACATTTTCAAAACTAAAAATCTCAACTTGTAAGTTTTCTGTTAAAAATAGTGAACTATTTTGGGGTGCTGTTACTGTGTGCCTCGCACCGTTCTCAGGGGTTTCATATATCAACTCAATTAATTTTCAAAGCAACAACCCATAAGGTAAGGTTGAGTGCTTTCTCAGCTTTGCAGAAGAGGAAACTGATTCACTGAGACATGTTTTCCTTCTCCCAAGGTCAGAGAGAGCCAACTATCTCAACATCTGTGCAGTTTACAATTTTAAATTTTAAATAATGTGATTCCTAACCATTTGTCTTTTTAAAAACCCCAAGACAAGGCTATGTTTTTCAGCTTTTTACTTCTACAGTCATAATCCTGGTTTTACAGATGAGACGACTTAGTGACTATAAGATGAAGTCTTCTTTGGTGAAGAATACTTTTAATATTCAAAGTCACACAATTTAGAGCTGGTAGAACTAGGGGTTTAGCCCTCGTCTGTCTCCATAGCTGACACTGCTAACCAGATCACAGTTACTATGCATTAGACAACTTGGCTGTTAAGATAATTCCTTGGACTTCCATGGTGAATTCTTCTCCCTTTTAGGAACTCAGAGTGCTTTTCTGATGGGCATCACATTGTTCTGTGCCCTAGGCTTCACTGTTTGGGGGGCGGGGCTTTCAGACTCCTTTGGCAGGTGAGGCCAGAGGAGATATGGTGACTTATCTGAGGTCACCTAAAGTGAGTGGGTTAGGTCTGGTCCTGGGGCCTGGTATGTCGCCTGTCTTGCACTCAGTTTTCTGTCCATCAGACGCAGCATTACCCTTGGTCCTATGTGTAGTGAATCACTTTCCTAGGGCTCAGAGGATGCATGTTTCTCCGAGGTTACCTACCCTGCAGGTGATATAAGCAGGCACTGAAGTACCTTCAACTAAAAGGAATTGGATGTCGAATTTCTTATCCAGCCCCCAACTGTTTGGGAGATTAGAAGAAAATTTCCTGGAATCATACATGGTGTCGTCTTTTGTGTCTGACTCCTTTTAATCAGCATATTGTGTGTGAGATTTACATTATTGTTGTCTATAATTGTAGATCATTTGTTCTCATTGATGTATAGTATTATATTGTTTGGATATTGCACAATAATTGTGTGGAGATTTGGGTATTTTCCAATTTTAGTCTTTTTATGAATTATGGTGCTGTGAATGTCACGTACATAATCTTTTGACTGGAGAAATCTTTTCATTTATCTTGGGCATATCACTGTCACAGATGCCTAAGAGTGGCATTTCTGAGTCACTGGGTATGTGTATGTTCGGCTCAATAGATATTGCCAATCAGTTTTTCCAAGTGTTCTTCTAATTTATTTTCCTACCAGCAGCGTGTGAATGTCCCACTGCTCCATATCCTCTCCAACACTTTTCATTTCCCATCTTTTTCTTTTTTTTTGTTGTCTAAAGAAAGTCCTTTCTCTCTCTCTCTCTCTCTCTGTCTCTCTCTGTCCTCTCTCTCTCATCTCTCTCTCTGTCTCTGTCTCTGTCTCTCTCTCTGTCTCTCTGTCTCTGGATCTCCTGTCTCTGTCTCTGTCTCTCTCTCTCTCTCTCTCTCTCTCTCTCAAACTTTTGAATGTATTTGCTTAAGATATGGACTTTTGACTGCTGGAGTATTCATCCTCAGTTTTGCTCACTGGATCCCTATTGTGTTGTTCTTTATGTTCCTCTGACCATGGCTGTTTCCTCTAAATTGGCTATTAGAGTTAGAGGCTTGATCTAATCCAGGTTTTTCAGCAAGAGTACCTCCTATGTGGTGTTACGTACTTCCTATAGTGTTATACCAGCAGGTTCAATGTGTCTGGTTTTCTTCTTCTACTGATGTTGAGATTAATCACTGGGTTCAGGTGCTGTTCGTCTGATCTGTCCATTATAAAATTTCTCATCTGCTTTTCACCTAAAGTTTTGGGCAGCCTCTGAAGATCATTGCCTAGATCTGCATTCCATTAAAAGTTGAAAAAAAATGATGTTCTAATTTTATAATTTCTTCTGCATTTGTAAGCTAGAAGTTTCTTATAAAGGACATCTCCCCCCATCAACTTTTGGGCTTCACTGAAGCATGGTACACACAGTAAGGAATGGATGAATGTTTAAGTCTTTTGCAGTATTTCCAGTTTTCATAACAATGAATTGTTTTTCTGGGATCCTCCAAACATGAACACTGACATTGTTTTATGTTTTGCTTTTCCTTTAGAGTGTCATCATGACTCATAGATGTTTGTATATTTGATATGTTTTCGTCCATTGTAGTCATTATTTTATTTGATGTCAAATTGCTCTGTCTTTGGCCTACAGGAGCCTCTTCTGGTTGATTTTGTGTTTTTCACACGCTTTCTGGTAGGAGAGTTTTTTCCAGACTCATCTGGTACAATCCCTACCCCGACCTAGAATCAGCCATTTCTCCAAGGACGCCTGGTTCCCTACAGTGGGGAGACTAGAGTTGCTCGTTGCCATTGGGTTGGTCACTGCTTCTTGTTCTTTTCAGTGCATGGGGCTAGTGATTATATATTATATTTTATGAGACCATGCATCATCTCCTTCCATCCTGGGCTGCTCCTCTATCCTGTTATAGGTAATCATTTTTATCAGTTTTTGTTTTAACTTTCCAGTTTTTAAAAATATAAGCAAATTATATATGTATATTCATTTCCTTCCCCATTCACAGTTAAATGGTGGCACATTCTATACCATCAGCGTCCAATGGAAATTTCTGCATCGATTGAAAGGCTCTGATTCCATGCCGACCAACTTGGTAGCCACTAGCTAGCTACCTGTGGGTGTTGAGAACCTGAAGCATAGTGAGTGCTACCGAGGAACTGAGTTCATAATTTTATTTCAATTTAATTTATTAAACAAATAACCATATAATTTATTAACTTTAAATAGCCCTGTGTGGCTAGTAGCTACCATACTGGACAGCAAGAACTCTATACATTTTTCTGCTCCTTGCATTTTTCACTTAAAACATCCTGGCGATCACTCCATGGCTGTACAGAGGGGAGTCCTCATCACCTTTTATACCTGCATAGTATATCTAGGAAGTAGATATACTGTACAGAATTCAACTAGCCCCCTATGGTGGACATCTGTACTTCCTTCCCTTCCTGACTGCATTCTGTGTCTTTAGGGGCCTTCCTCTGCCCACCAAGTACAAGCAGCCCTATCTTCCACATGAGATTAAGCTTTCCCGAAGGACAGAAGAAACATGGACTTCGGACAGGTTCTGCTTCCAACCCTGCCACAAACCTCCCTTGAGGGAAGGGGAAAGGGCACCAAGCCTGGCTTCCTGCTGCAGGGTGGGTAAACACTGAAAGAGCAGAGATTAACCACCTCAGCAGTATGTGTCTGGATCCCTTTGCTAATGCTCTTCCACCAGCAACTAAAAGCGCCTAGGCTGCCAGGTCCCATCCCTGTCTCTGGTAGTGGCATGGGAAGCAGGCAACCTCTTTGCCATCTGTGTGCCCAGTAGCCCGTGCTTTGGAGTCACATATGTCCGTTACGAGAGGATAGTGATACTTCACCACCAGGATTGTCTTGAGGATTAAATCCAGCCAATAACACAAAGAAACTGGAGTTGGGCCCCTCTAAACATGCTCCTTCATACATAGTAGCTGTCTTTCCTCCTGAAACAAGAAACTCATGTGTCAACATGACCTGCCCCTCAGTCAGGGCCCCTTAACCTCGATGCCCGTTAGAATTACCTTGATGATCTTTGTCTAAACCCTCACCTTAAATGCTCCTGTTGATAGACACAGGACTTCTGTATCAAAGGCCATTCACATTTCTAAGTTGTAATAACATGGGCCCTAGAAAACAGATATGTCTGTTTGGTACCAACAGTGTATACAAGTGTCAATTTCCACTTCATTCCATCAACCGGATTTGTCTTTATTGCCAGTTTTTCTGTGTTAATATGAGCTTTTGTCTGTATTTCTCATCTGATCTGCTCATTTTCCCCAGACCCGCCCCATTGGAAGAGTCACCTCAGATGGTCGTTAAATCTACGGATTCATAGGATTTTTTCTTAAGATTCCCAGGTTAAGCAAGTAAAAATATGTTATGCCAGCTGAGTTTGAATTTCAGATAAACCAAGTTATATTACATGCAACATACATACATAAAAATTATTTATTGTTTATCAGGAATTCAGATTTAATTGGGTGTCCTATATTTTATTCGGCAGCCCAACCCATGACAGGCTATGTAGAAGAGAACCAAGGTGTTCTGGTCAACGGCCCCAGCTGAGCTCCCATCAGATGCCAGCACCAATTATTTATGTGAGTGAGCTCTCCTGGATGTCCCAGCCAAGTGGAGCCTCCAGATGACTGTAGCCCCAGGTGACAAATTCCACATGGAGCGGAAAACCACCCAGCTGAGCCTGGTCAACCCCACAGAGTCCCAAAAGATAGTAAGTGGCTATTGTTTGAGGATTTTGTAAAGTTGAAAAGGATATCCAAGATTGTGGTCTGGGCACAGTCTTCCTCTTTTTCTGTGGTCTTTTATCATTGGTTAAAACAGAGATTCTCTTATCCTTGAAGCCTTGGTAGGTCTTTGTTATGTTTGGCTGCTACGTGTGGGTATCGACTTCTGACTGTTTCATCAATATCTTCTTGAAAGGATTACCAACGGAATTTTTATGATGTGCTTTTCACCCTACTCTTGGAACTTAGAAACTCATCCCAATCTCCCTCCATGACATGAGCCTTCAGTGCAATCATACATGTTAAAGAATTGAGAGGCCGGTACTACAAATGGCTCCATGAGCCACATGGAAAGCCATATCCGCAGAATGTGGCTTGGTGAGTATGCAATCAGAACAAGGAGTAGTTATTCACTTTGAGAAGTGTTCCTCAAAGAAGGCACCCTGAAACACTTTCTGTTGCTCAGTGATAGCCTTGCAAGGAAGACACCTTCCTTGGGCACATGTAGACAGGACTCCTTCACTAGGCAGCAGATAGATACACATTGCAGTCTGAAGCCTTTGTCACTGTCTCAATCCAGGACTGCTGGGTGGACAAATCTGTCCCATTCTGGGGTTAATTAAGAAGCAGCACCTTGCCTGCAGATCTAAGCCATTTTCTCCAATATCACATTTGTAAGGAATAGAACTGATGAATGGCATTCTTTATTCTATCGTCCTATTTCTTAGTTGGTTCAGAGCTCAGATGTGGAGAAGGGATGTATTTTGGGAGCTCCTTAATGACTCAAGTATTTTGGAGCAAGACCTTAGTAATAGTAGGGGAGCTGCTGTGACAGAGAAAAGGGGAGAGGGGGAGTGAGCCCATTGTAAGTCCCAACCGCGGGGGCAGAGCAGAACATAGGCCCCCTAAACACAGATTGTTACTAAGAGATTTGAAAGGAGATGGTCTGGGCTATGCAATCCCTGCTTTTCCTTCCAGCCTCACTAATGAGGGAAGTTATTCTTGCAAAAGAGCGAGAGTGAGTGTGTAGAGGGGTTGGAAGAGTTTTGGTCATGAATGTCCCTCCACATGGAAGAAATGGATAAGAATTCCCCAGGATAAACCAATGTAGGGTTGCTGCCTACTGAATGACTGTAATATTTTAGGCCTGCCTCCCTGAAATAACTGAGATTTCTTAAATGACATTTTTGTTTCGTGTATGTGCCTGTATCACTCCGTCACATGATTACAGACAGTTCTTAGTTCTCTGCCACAGAGGCCTAACTGTTTAGCATTGCGAGTGATTTTATACATTTACCTTCCCAGGCTGGCTCATCTCCAACACCCCTAGGATACCTCCCTGGATCTTCGTACTGATAATACTCCCCTCCTGTCTCTTTAAAGCAAACACGATTCCCGATGACATGGGCATGCTTTGTTCCAGTGACTGGTCAGCTTCCAATAATTGCCAGTGTCCTAGTGTAGTGCCTCTAATTAGTATACTTTTCCATGTGGCTTTCTCTGAAGAGCGAAAATGTTTTACTTTTAGCAAAAGGCAAGGAGACTATGAGCTTTGCAAAGGTGATTCCAGTGTGGAGCATAAGCATGCACTTTGCAGTTGCCACGGAAACCTGACATTAATCCAGTGATCTTGAGATTTTTCAATAGAGAGTGACCTGGTCTGGCAGTAGAGCAGGTCCCAGCCTTCAGGTGTTTGGGACTCAGCTGAGGGTGTGGGTCCCCGCGGTGGGCGCTGAACCTCCCTGGGGTCTGGGGAGACCGAGGGATCCTGATCTGAGCTGCCGCTTTCCCGCTTTGGGGTTCGGTGCTCTGGTGGTCGCGTAGGTAACGCCATGGTAACGCCATGGTCGCGCCAGGCCCTAGTGAGTGTGGTGTCCTGCTCCAGGGGAGTCCTAGAGCTACTTTCCATCTAAAGGCAGGGGCACGGGAGGTAAGACGGGCAACGGCACTCTCAGTCCAGCTTCCCCCTCTGTAAAGTGGGGACGAGGATGCTTAACCCACAGGATCGCTGTGAACACGCCGTATTGACACAAACAGACCCCTGGCCCTGCGGTTATCGCGAGATCGTGATGCCTGCGCGAACTCAGGCCGCCTCTTATTCCTTTTCAACTTTGTCGTTAGGGGATAGAATAGGAAAGGAGAAAAGGCCCTGGTGAGAAGCCCATTGTAACATCTGCTTGTTAGGATCACTACTCACTGGTATCAGTGTCATTGTCACTAACCCAGTGCCTAGCATGGCGTTGGGCACATAGTCACACCAGTAAAGTGTAGTGATGCTGGACCTGTCTGTCCCTCTGCAGCTCCTCAAGCCGGTGGCAGAGCTCACATCAGGTGTTCATGGAGGCAGGTTCTGAGGATCTGTGTCCTGATGGCTGCCAAGGCTTCTACTCCAGGTTCAAGGGCAGCAGTCCTCAGGAGACCCCAACATGTCACAACACTGGTGGGATCTGATGCATGGCTCAAGTGAGTTCATAGATTTGAACAAAAGCAGGTCGTGGAATTGCTCCTGTGGGGGTCACATACCAGCAGCCTAAAAGTAGGGAAGCTACTTTGATCTCATCTGGGTTGGGGAGGAGAAAGAGCAGGTGGAATTAGAGCCCATCAGCAGCTGCATGCTTTTCAATAGCCCTGAGGCTCTTCTTAGAGAAGACTTTTTTGTCTAAAAACATTGAATTTTCCAGCTTGAGGAAGGATCTTGATATTTATCATGGTCGTACAATAAATTTACGTGTATTTTGACTATGAATAAAAATCACTATTCCCATTAGTACCATTAGATGGGTAATGGTTGAAATATGTAGGGATTTTTTTTGTTTTTTGTTTTTGCAAGGTATTGTGAGATTGTAATATGGAGTCTTTCCAGGTAGCCACATTTTTATCCATCCTACAGTGAAATTATGTAGAAGTCAGGAAATTTTCATGTATTAGTTAAAAATATCAGGTAAAATGATTGATCATTTTTCAAAAATAAGTTATCCTAAAATTTATCTTGTCATAATAACACACAGCCATGTTCTCTAAAAAAAGACTACATAGTATTCTTAAATATCACAGTGATTATTTTGTCAGATGGTAACATTTTCATTTCTTTACCTAAGATGGAAATATCTATCAACTTTTTCTAAATATTTAGATCTATCTCATTGCAAACGATTATTCCTATTTTGGACATATGTTGTTGCTTATCAGTTTGATAAGATGATAAGACATAATGTGATAATGTGGATCTGTTAATATATGCCAAGAGCATATTAGTGGGAATTGTCTTGATTCATTTCATTTCATCAAAGACTTAGAAAAATTCAAATATGTTTAAATGCTGCATTGAAGTATGGTTGATATCCAATATACTGCACATATTGAAAGTACATGCTTTACTAGGTTGTGACATATGTATACATTGCGAAACCATTACAGCCCAGGTAATGAATATATTCATCACCCCAAAAACTTTTCCTGCCCTTTCGTAATCTTTCTATCTACCTATACCCAGTCTCCATGTTCTTCCCACCCCTCCCCATTTCCAGGCAACCATTGATCTTCTGAAACAGTAGATTAATTTTCATTCCCTATAATTTCATGTAAATGGAATCATACAGAATGTTTTCTTTTTCTGTTTGGCTTCTTTTATTCAACCTATTTACTTTTAGATTTACCCATGTTGTTGCATGATTGACTATTATTTATTGCTAAGTACTATTCCACGATATGGATATACCACTATTTGTTTTATCCATCCATCTTTTGATAGGCAGTTGTTTTCAATTCGGGCCTCTTTTAAGTAAAGGTTCTATAAACATTTGTGCATAAGTCTTTGTATGGGCATATGCTTTCTTTCTCTCAGCTAAATCCTAGGAATGCAATTGCTGGATCATATAATAGATGTAAAAATAACATTGTTAAGATACTGTCACACTAGTAGTACCATTTTTTATTCCCTCCAGCAGTGTATGAGAGTTCACTCCTTCACAATCCGGCAAAGGCTTAATATGTTCAGGTTTTTTCATTTTAGCCATTCTCAGAACAGTGTAGTTGTATTTCATTGTACTTTTCATTTTTATTTCCTGACTAATGCTGAGCATCTCTTCATGTGCTTACTTGCTATTTGTATATTCTTTGATAAAGAGTCCGTTCAGATCGTCGGTCCATTTATTTAGTAGAGTGTCTGTTGATTTCTTATTGACTGTGAAGTGATTTTCTATATTTCAGATACAGGCTTTGTCAGATATGTGATTTTCAAATAATTTTCCCAGTCTTCGGCTGATCTTTCCATTCTCTCAACCATGTTTTTGGAAGAGAAGATTTTAAGTTTGAGGAAGTCCTATTTATAAATATGTTCCCATACAGTTTAGATTTTGTTTTGGCGTCATATATAAGAAATGTTTACTTAACCCAAGAGCACAAGAATTTTCTCCTAGAAATTTCATAGCTTTCAGTTTTATATTTAGGTCTAACGTCCATTTTGAGTTGTATTTTGTATATGGTGCATATATGGATCAGAGTTAATTTATTTGCATATGGATATCCATTTGTTCAGCACCATTTGTTGAAAAAACTTTCCCTTTTCCACTGAATTGCTTTTTATCTATGTAAATATCAGATATCCATACACATGTGGGTGTATTAACTCTTTATTCTGTTCCTTTTATCTTCTTTTCGACCTTGGTACCAATACCACACTGTCTTGATGATTGAAAGTTTATATGAGTCTTGAAATCAGGTAGTGTTCACCCTTCAACTCTGCGCTTTTCCAAAATTATTTTCATAGCCTAGGTTCTTTTTATTTCTACATGAATTTTAGAATTATCCTGTCAATTTCTTTAAAAAGGTATCTACGTATTTTCTACTGGGTTTGCATTGAAACTATAGATCAGTTTGAGCGGAATTGACATCTTAACACTACTAAATCTTCTGGTCCATGAACATAAGATGTCTCCCCACTTATTAGGTCTTCTTTAATTTCTCTCAGCAATATTTTGTAGTGTTCAGTGGGTAGATGTTGCACATCTGTGAGCAGATTATCTCTAAATATTTCATACTTTTTGATGCTATTGTAACTGTCATTATTTTATTTTATTATTTTATTTTATTTTTTTAATGCCTACAGCTCCAGGCATTCCTAGGTGGTCTCCCATCTACGTACTAACCAAGCCCGACCCTGCTTAGCTTCCGAGATCAGATGAGATCGGGCACGTTCAGGGTGGCATGGCCATAGACCTGTCATTATTTTAAATAATGATTACTAATTATTACATTTTCACTGAAATGTCAGCAGCCAAATGTATAACAATAGATATTGAGAATTTTTTTGGACATATTTTATTCAAATACCAATCTGATCACACACAGTCCAAAAACATTCAAATAATAAACCAAAAAGAAACAGATATTACAGATTGGTCTTCAAACATAGCCAATGATGCCATGCTTGCCTGTGATCTTGCCAACATAAAACCACATCCACACCTAGATGATTCAGCAGAGCTTCCTTAACTGTGAGCTGTTTGAAGCTACCAGTTTGAGCACTATTGACTATTTTTTAAAGCTCTGAATAACTGAAGGGATCTCAGCAGGGATTAGAGGGACCACTCAACCTTGGCGCAGTGCCAAAATGTGGCCAACTGAGGTTTCCAGTAAGTCACAGCAATGTTTACCAGTGGTTCTAGGATGGAAAGTCCGTGGCCTCAAATGGCTGGCTGAATGTTATCCCCTGGAAGGACCCCTTGAGGAATCTTTTTTGTTTGAAAGCACAGGCTACTCTAGGATGGAAAAGGTATTTGATGTGTAACAACCATTTGCCTATATTTTCAGATCAGCTTTTATCCATTATTGTTCAGATACAATTTTACAGGACATCTCCAGAAAAATCTATCAATAAAAGAACGTAATTTAGTAGCTTTCAAATATGTGTGGTTAGAATTGAATATGTTGAATTGTGATGTTTTGTTTTTGTTGTTAACCTCACAGTAAATTGATCTCAATGAATTCCTGAGAGTTTGATTGGTGAAACAGAGAGAGAAAGAGCATATATATCTGTGTGTGTATGTATGTATGTATGTATGTATGTATGTATGTATGTATGTATTTGTATATACTGAAGCTGCCAGGAATATTTATTGTGAGGAATACTTGAGGTTAATTCCATGTGTCAGTTCTTTTCAGTTCCAGCACATGTTAAGAACCAGCTTTTCTCAGATTTTCATGGCCAGTATTGTTACCATGGTGACTCA
Organism: Pteropus medius; assembly: GCF_902729225.1. NCBI lineage: Eukaryota > Metazoa > Chordata > Mammalia > Chiroptera > Pteropodidae > Pteropus > Pteropus medius. The sequence goes on from NW_024345505.1 coordinate 94,483, forward strand.
GTGCTTGCTGTGGTAGTTGGTACAGACGGAACATCCATTCAGGACTCTTACTGGAACCAATTATTACTATGGTAGTTGTCAAGCATTGCTTTTCTTACTGCTTACTCCCTCTAGATTTATCAATTGGCTTCAACTTAAAATAGAGCTTTCATTTCTTCCCTATTATTTAATTTTTTATGTATTTATTTGAGTTTTCTTTATATTACTGTGACTCATAGATTCCTATTATGGTAAAAAATTTGTACTTTGTGAGTCTGGGATTTTGGAGGAAGATGGCAGACTAGGTAAAAGCCAGGTTCGTCTCCTCCCAGATCCGCATTGAAATTACAACCAAATTATAAAATAATGAACGTGGAGAATCACCTGAAGTCCAGCTGATCATAAAACCTATGTCTGATAATATAAAAGAGCCACATCGAAGGCGGTAGGAGGGGCAAAGTCGTGAATTGGGCTGGACCCTGCGGATGTGGGTCCAGGATCACCAGGAGGGAGAGCGAGGCTGCAGAGGCTCTCCTGAAGGAGCGGAGGTCCTGGTCTCATTTGGAGGCTCCCTAGCCCAGGGTCCCAGCCCAGGGAAGAGGAGATTCCAATAACTCTGACTGTAAAAACCAGAAGGGATTCTGGACATCTCGGTGAGACGGAAAGAGACTGAAACCCTAGGAGTTGCACTTAGACTTTCTGATCTGCAGACACTCACCTGGGACACTGGCAGTGGATCAGAGGCTTGCATGGGAAATTTACTCAATAGACCAAGGAGACTCCTGGGGTCCCTTCCCCACCAAACATGCATATCACCCAGAGGCTCTTCCAGTTTCAGAGACTTACAGGCAACTGACAGGCAGTGTTAAATCTGGAGGAGCACTAGTCCATCTGCTAAACTGCCCTAGGTCAAGGACGGGGGATAACCGATTGCTGCCTACAGCATTGTCTCTTCCACTTACCTATAAATCCAGCATAGGTGACAAGCATCAGCACATCTCTTCGTAGCTCCCCGCAGGTAGCCCTGAGCAATCAAAGGCAGTGGCTGACCTTGGCCTACTGGGGAGCTCTTCCCATGGGGCCACAAACCAACACATTCAGAGGCTGCCACCAGACAACAACAGAGTAACTTCTGACTAGCACAATTAGTGGTACACACAAAGTGTGGTTGCAACAAGTACACAAGCCTGCTAGGGCAAATCCCACTCAGTGGGGTCAGCCCCTACACAGCAACTCTCACCCTGTGGGTGCAGCCAAATCCCACATTTAGTCAGCCTGAGCAGTAATCTCATCCACTGATGTACGAACACCAGTAAAGGCTTGGCAACAACAGAAGACCACATACAACCCACACAAAGATCACATCCAGAGCCCCCGGCATAGCGGATCAGGGAGAGTGTGCCACTGGGCCACGCAGGACACCTTCCACATTAGGCCATCTGTCCAAGGCTGAGAGATGAAACAAATATTCCTGACACATAGAAACGAACACAGAGAGGCTAATAAAGTGAGAAAACAAAGAAACATGCCAAAAATGAAACAACAGGATAAAACTCCAGAAAATAAGCTAAATGAAATGGAGACAAGTGACCTACCAGAGACAGAGTTCAAAATAATGGTTATAAGGCTGCTCAATGAACTTATGGGGAGAATGGATGAGCACAATGAGAACATCAACAGAGAGATAGTAAGCAGAAAAAAGAACATCGAAACCACGAAAAAAAGAACCAGACAGAAATGAAGAATGCAGTAACTGAAATGAAGAATATAGAAGGATTCAACAGTAGATTGGATGAAAATGAAGATCGAATCAGTAAAATGGAACACAAGTAGCAGAATACACTCAATCAGAACAACCAAAAAAAAAAAAGAATAAAAAAATGAGGATAGTTTAAAATGGAAACTTTGCAGACTGGAAGGGAATGGAAGAAATATATATACGAAGTTATGAAATACAAGAATGTACAACCATGAATACTCTACCCAGCAAGACTTTTGATTAAAATGGAAAGTGAGGTAAAGAGTTTCCCAGATAGGGAAATGCTTAAGGAAGCCAGTATTACAAGAAATATTATAGGAACTTCTGTAAAAAGAGATGGGTAAAAAAGAAAATAGAAATAACAAATACAAATAATACAATCGCAGTAACAATGTACCTATCAGTAATCACTTTAAATGTAAATGGAAAAATGCTCCAATCAAAAGATATAGTATAGAGAGGATTGGAGAAGCATGGCGGAGTGAGAGACATCCCCAGATCTCTCCCCTTGAAACAATAATAAGCTGAACATCTAAAACTGAACAAAAAACACCCAAACTGCACACCAGCACGTCTGAGCATGGAATCTGTGCATAAGAGCTACCACAGGTCAGAACCCTGAGTGTGGGGCTGTAGACTGGGAGAAATAAAGAAGCTCCCTCTTGAAGACTCTGGAGCTACCTATAGGAGGAGGAGAAGGGGAGAAGGGGAGAAGGGGAGGCAACATCCCTGAAAAGCTCTGCCAGAAAGAGTTGTGAGTTATACGCAGCCAGCAGCAGGTCCCAGTCATCGGGGCACAAAAGAGAGAAGCGGGACAGCAAAAAAAAAAAATGACAATTGATATTTACCGGCCACAGTTGCAAAACCGAGGCTGAGCCGCAGCTTCCATCCTCCAACCCAGAGGGCCCCTCCCACCATACTCTCCGAGACCAAACACCATGGAGTCCCAGGGGAATCTGAGCAAACACTACCGAAACAGTTGCTAACACTGACAGGGACTGAGACTGAGGGTAACGAGTGTGATTAAATATCTACAAGAAATTAAAAGGCATTATTAAGGCTTTATATAAAGCAGAGATCCAAGAGGCTAAGATGCTGCCTACTGGAAACCAAAAGAAAAGTGCCTTCTTTAAAGCGGTGTAAAGAGAGATCTTTATATAATAAATCATCTTTCTGGGAAAAAAGCAGAAAACATTTCCATTAATGCCCAGGCATAGAAATAGTCCATTAAACACCATGAACAAACAAGGTGACAAGGCATCTCAGAAAGAAAGAGAAAAATCTCCAGAAAATAAGCTTGCAGACACAGAAATATGCAACTTAAATGACAGAGAATTCAGGGTGGTACTTCTGAAAAAACTCTGAGTTCCAAAACGAGTCATATCAATAGTTTCAGGAATTGAAAAAACAACTAGATGAGCAGAGCAAGGAGATCGAAACCTGAAAAAAAAAAAAAAAAAAACCAGAATAGATCTTCTGGAGAAGAAAAAAACAAAAACAAAAAACAAACAAAAAAAACACTGTAAGAGCTGAAAAATGAAATAGCAAGTTGGGAAATAGAGTCGACCAAATGAAGGAAAGGATCAGAGATATTGAAGACAGAAATCTAGAAATTAATCAGAAGGAGGAAGAGAGAAGCCGAAGAATGAAAAATAATGAAAGAGAAATACAAGAACTAGATGATACCATCAGGAGAGGGAACATAAGAATAATGGGCATTCTCGAAGGGGAGGAAAAGGAACAGGGACTAGAAAACATTTTCGGACAAATAGTTGACAAGAAATTTCCCAAATCTAAGGAATGAGCTGGAGCTTGGAATCAAGAAGTCAACAGAACACCCAATTATCTCAACCCAAAAAGGCTTTCACTAAGACATATTGTATTGAAATTATCAAAAATCAACAATGAAGACAGAATTCTCAGGGCAGCCAGGAAGAAAAAAACGGTACATTATAAAGGAAAATCAGTTATGTTATCCTCAGATTTCTCAGCACAAACCTTCCAAGCCAGAAAGGAGTGGAATTAAATATTTAAACTATTAAGTGAAAGGAACTACCAGCTTAGAATAATGAATGTATCTAGCTAAGCTCTCCTTTACATATGAGGGAGAAATAAAGACATTTCCAGACATATAAAAATTGAGGGAATTCTCCACTACAAGGTCTGCACTACAGGAAATACTGAAAAGGGTCAGCTCATCTAAAACAAAATGATAAAAAACATGCATAACTAGGAGTAAGGTGATGATCATGCAAATAGAAGCAGAGGAGTGCAACTCTTACTAAGAATAGGGCATTATAAGCTTAAAGACTAAGAAGAGAATTGCTATAGCAAGATAGTAATGAACGAGCAGCATACATAGGGACAAATTGAGACAACAATGATTGAAAAGGGGAGGATTCAAAGATCCAAATTGGCAAAGGGGAATGGAGATAAGGCACATGCAAAAGAAAATGGACGACTGTATATATGTAACTTTATCCTTTACATATTCATAATGGTAACCAGACATCAAAGATTCAGAATTGAAGTATACCACATAAAACAAGAAGAACCAGAGGCAAAACACACAAAAACCAACCAAAATAAAACAGAAACACAGGACAAGGAAGCAATGGAAACACCGAGCTACTAGAAAGCAAAAGATAAAATGGCTATGAGAAGATCTCATATTTCAATAATCACCCTAAATGTAAATGGACTGAACTCACCAATAAAAAGGCACAGAGTTGCAGAATGGATCACAAAACAAACTCCAACCATATGCTGCCTCCAAGAGACACATCTCAGTTCCAAAGACAAATATAGACTCAAAGTGAAAGGTGGAAAATGATATTTCAAGAAAATGGCATTCAGAGAAATGTGGGAGTAGCAGTACTAATATCAGACAAACTAGACTTCAAAGTAAAAAAGGTAAAGAAAGATACTGAGGGACACTTCATGATAATAAAGGGAATCATGTACCAAGAAGCCATAACACTTATTAATATCTAAGCTTCCAATCAGGGAGCCCCGAAATGTGTAAAGCAATTGCTAACAAAACTAAAGGGAGAAACAGACTAAAACACTATTGTAGTAGGGGATCTAAACACCCCACTGTCAGATATGGACAGATCATCCAAACAGTTAATCAAAAAGGAAATAACATCCTTAAATGACACATTAGACCAACTGGACAGAATTGACATTGACAGAGCCTTCCATCCCAAAACAGCTGCTTATACATTCTTCTCTAGTGCACATGGAACATTCTCAAGAATCGACCACATACTGGGACATAGAGATAGCCTCAACAAATATAAGAGGGTTGAAATCACACCAACCATATTCTCTGAATAATCAGAGAATGCTTTGAAACTAGAGACCAACTGCAAAAAGTAAGCGGAAAGAACCACAAATACATGGAGATTAAGCAACATGCTACTAAAGAATAACTGAGTCGGAGAAGAAATAAAAAGAGAAATTAAGAAGTACATAGAAACGAATGATAATGGTGGTACTACATATCAAAATGTTTGGGACACAGCAACAGTGATCATAAGAGGAAAGTTCACATCATTACAGGCCTATCTCAAAACACAAGAACGAGCCCAAGTAAACAGTGTAACACTTCATCTTAAAAAACTAGAAAAGGAAGTACAGATGAAGCCTAAAGTCAGCAGAAGGAAAGAAATAATCAAAATAGAGTAGAACTAAATGAAATTGAAAACAAAAAAAATAAAAATAGAAAAAATAAATGCAACAAAGAGCTGGTTCTCTGAGAAGGTTATTAAAATTTGGGGGATTGTTTTACGAACTATATACGTGTCTAACCCATGTACTGTATATTTGAAACTAATTAAAATAAATAAATTTTTAAAAAGACAGAAAAAGAAAAACAAATTAGTGATTTAAAACAAACAAACAAAAAAATTGTAATGCTACCCACATTACTCAATGTAATCTCTATCAAAATCACAATTATAGTTTTTGCAGAAATTGAAAATCTGATCCTAGAAGTCATAAGGAACTGCAAGGGACCCTAATGTCCAAAATAATATGGGAAAAAAACAAAGTTGGAAGACTCACACTTCCTAATTTCAAAACTTCAACAAACGGTGCTATAACAGCTAGATATTCACATGCAAAACAATAAAGTTGGACACTTACTTCATACCACAATCAAAAATTAACTCAAAATATATCAAACATCCAAATTTAAGAGCTAAAACTACAAAAAATTCTTAGAAAAAACACAGTGGTAACTCTTCATGACCTTGAATTTGGCAACAGATTACTATAAAAAATACTAAAAGCATAAGCAACAACAAAAAAAGCAGATAAGTTGGACTTCATCAAAATTAAAATGTTTTCTGTACCAAGGAAGTGAAAACATATCATATAGAATGGGAGAAAACACTGGCATATTATTCACTTAAAAGGGTCTACTATGCAGAATATATAAGACTCTTACAACTCAACAACAAAAGACAAACAACACAATTTAAAAATGGTCAAGGGAACACCTACATACATACAGCAATTATTGAATGAGATAAAGGAGAGATCAACAGTAATTCACTCATAGTAGGAGACTTTAACACCCCATTGACACCAATGGACAGCTGTTCAAGACAAAAAAAAAAAAATCAGCAAGGAAACAATGGGCCTAAAAGACACATTAGATCAGATGGATTTAATAGATATTTTCAGAGCCTTTTACCCCAAAGCAGCAAAATATACATTCTTCTCAAGAACACATGAGATATTTTCCAGGATAGATCACATTAGGACAAAACTCAAGTCTCGATAAATTTAAGCAGATTGAAATCATATCAACTGTCTTCTCCAATCACAATGATATGGAACTAAAGATCAACTACTAGATAAAAACTGGAAAATACACAAATACACGGAGGCTAAATAACATGCTACTACACAATGAATGGGTTATCAATAAGATCAAGGAAGAAATCAAAAGATAACTAGACACAAATGAAAATGAAAACACGATAACTCAAAATCTATGGGACACTGCAAAAGCAGTCCTAAAAGGGAAATTCATAGCAATACAGGCCTACCTCAAGAAACAAGAAAAAGCTCAAATAAATAATATAACCATATACTTAAAGGAGCTAGAAAAAGAATGACAAACAAAGCTCAAAGCAAATAGAAGGAAGGAAATAATAAAGATCAGAGCAGAAATAAACTAAACGGAGTCTAGAAAAACACTACAAAAGATTAATGAGACCAAGAGCTGATTCTTTGAAAGGATAAACAAAATTGAAAAAAACCCTTAGCCAGACTCATCAAGGGAAAAAGAAAGAGGACTCAAATAAATAAAATCAGAAATGAAAGAGGAGAAATAACTACAGACTTCACAGAAATACAAAGGATCATTAGAAAATACTAAAAAGCAATTGCATGCCAACAAATTGGACAACCTGGAAGAAAGGGATATATTCCTAGAAACATACAATCTCCCAAGACTGAGTCAAAAAGGAAGAAAATCTGAACCAACCAATTATCATCAATGAAGTAGAACCAGTAATCAAAAAACCTCCCAAAAAATGAAAGTCTTGAAACAGATGGCTTCATAGGCGAATATTACCAAACATTCAAAGAAAAATTAACACCTGTTCTTTTCAAACTATTCCACAAAAATCCAAGAAGAGGGAAGCCTCCTTCACTCCTTTTATGAGGCCTTCATTCCCTTGATTCCAAAACCAGAAAATGACATTAAAAAAAAAAAAGAAAATTATAGGCCGACATCTCTTATGAACATCGATGCAAAAATCCTCAACAAAATATTAGCAAACCGAATTCAGCAATACATTCAAAATATCATACACCATGATCAAATTGGATTTATTCCTGGGATGCAAGGTTGGTACGATATCTGCTAATCAATTAATGTCATACACCACATTAACAAATTGAAAGATAAAAACCACATAATTATATCAACAAATGCAGAAAAAGCATTCGACAAAATCCAGTATCCATTTGTGATAAAAACTCTCAGCAAAGTGGGAATAGAGGGAACATACCTCAACATAATAAAGGCCATATATGACAAACCTACAGCTAACATCATACTGAATGGAGAAAGGCTGGAAGTGTTTTCCTAACATCAGGAACAAGACAAGGATGCCCACTTTCACCACTCCTCTTCAACATGTATTGGAAGTCTTAGCCACAGCAATCAGACAAGAAAGAGAAATAAAAAATATCCGAATTGAAAAGAAAGAAGTAAAACTCTCGTTATTTGCCAATGACGTGATATTATATGTAGAGAACCCTAAAGATTCCACCAAAAAAACTGTTAAAGCTGATCAATGAATTCAGTAAAGTAGCGGGATACAAAATCAATATTCAGAAGTCAGTGGCATTTTTATACAGCAAGGATGAACTTTCAGAAAGAGAAATTAAGAAAACGATCCCATTTACAATTGCATCAAAAACAATAAAATACCTGGGAATCTAATGAATCAAGGAGGTAAAAGACCTGTTCTCAGAAAATTATGTCATTGAAAAAAGAAATTGAAGAAGATACAAATAAACGAAGACATGTGCCATGCTCATGGGTAGGAAGAATCAATATCATTAAAATGGCCATACTACCTAAAGCAATCTATAGATTCAATCCAATCCCTATCAAAATACCAATGGCATTTTTCAGAGATCTAGAACAAATAATCCTAAAATTTATATGGAGCCATAAAAAACACCAAATAGCCATGGCAATCTTGAGAAAGAAGAACAAAGTTGGAGGTATCTCACTACCTCATATCAAACTATACTACAAGGCTACAGTAATCAAAACAACATGTTACTGGCATAAAATCAGATACACTGATCAATGGAACAGAATAGAGAGCTCAGAAATAAATAAGCCTATATGTTCATTTACTTATGTTAAAGGAAGTAAGAATACACAATGGGATAAAGGTAGTCTCTTCAACAAATTATATAGGGAAAACTGGACCACCTTCTTTCACCATTTATAAGAATAGACTCAAAATGGATTAAAGACTTAAATGTAAGACCCCAAACCATAAAACTTCTAGAAGAAAATATAGGCAATAAACTCTCTGATACTGCTAACAGTAATTTCTTCTCAGATATATCTCCCTGGGCAATGGAAACAAAAGAAAAAATAAACAAATGGGACTACATCAAACTAAAAAGTTTTTGTACAACAAAGGAAACCATCAACAAAACAAAAAGACAACCGGCTGAATGGGAGAAGATATTCGCTTATGATACATCAGATAAGAAGTTAATATCTAAAAATATATAAAGAACTCATAGAACTCAACAATAAAAAAATAATAATCCAATTAAAAAATGGGCAGAAGATCTGTATAGGTATTTCTCTAAAGAGGAAAGACAGATGGCTAATAGACATATGAAAAGATACTCAAGGTCACTAATCATCAGAAAAATGCACATTAAAATCACAATGAGATATCACCTCACACCTGTCCGAATGGTTATCATCAATAAACCAAAGAACACCAAGTGATGGTGAGGATGCAGAGAAAAGAGAACTCTCACATACTGTTGATGGGATTGCAAATTGGTACTGCCGCTATGGAAAATAGTCTAGAGGTTTCTCAAAAAATTAAAAATGGATGTAGCTTTGACCTGGCAATTGCACTTCTTGGTATTTATCCAAAGAAACACAAAACAATAATATGTAAAGATCTATGCACCCCAGTGTTCATGGCAATACAATTTACAATAGCCAAGATATGAAAGCTACCTAAATTCCCACCAACAGATGATTGGATAAAGAAGTTATGGTTCATATATACAATGGAATATTACTCAGCCTTAAAAAGAAATGAAGTCCTACCATTTGCAACGACATGGATGGACCTGGAGGTTATTATGCTGAGTGAAATAAGTCAGACAAGATAAAGTACCATGTGATTTCACTTTATGAGGAATCTAAGGAACAAAAAGAACAAATTCATCAAAACCAGATTCACAAATATAATGGACAATTTGGTGATGGACAGAGGGGAGGGTTTTGGGGGCTGTGAGAATGGGGTGAAGGGTTAATGAAGTACAAATTAGTAGGTGATAGATGGTCACAGGGATGGAGAGCATGACATAGGGAATGCAGTCAGCATTAATATATTGGCTAGATGGAAAACCAGAGGAGAGAAGGAGCAATTAGGGGGATCGTTTTATAAACAATATAAATGTCTAACCAATGTACTGTATACTTGAAACTAATTAAAATAAATAAATAATTTTTTAAAAAAATAAAAATAATGTTTTACTTTGTTATAATTATTTTAGATTTTAATGCTCAAATTGTCCCAGAATTGGCCTGTGTAAAGTCCTTCAAGTTATTCTCTATGTCCATTTGCCACCTCTCTAGACATCTTTAAGCATGTCCTTTGCTCTGTGAGCCTGACTTTCTCTTCAACTGTAGAAAGGAAGTAATGATGTCCATCTCAGATAATTGATTTGAGGATTTGAAGAGGAGAAGTCTGAAAATAACAACCTACAATGTGTGGCATCTAGTGTGCCCTCACCAAATTTTATTTCTCCATTCCCACTTTACCTCCTTCATTCTGTCAATGTGATGTCTCTGAAATTAACATAATAGCATGACCACCAGAAGGAATATTTGGACATTGATGATGTTAATGGGCATAGGGGTTCTTTGATGAATAGTTCAATAGTGTTGGCAATGGGCTGAAGTACTCCACGAGGGCCTACAACATTGGGACCTTTGTGGAACTGTAGGTGGCCTAATACTTTTCCCTTGACTAATGTGAGAAATGCTACCACGAGCAGGATAGGGACACTTATTAATAGGTTAATTATGAACATGTTGTTAGGGAGAGGAGTTGAATCTCTAGTGGTAAAAGTTTAAGTTTTATGCAATTATTGGGCTCTGCCACCCTAACAGACCCTATTCTTGGGTAGGATAGTTTGACTTTATTAGATCAAGATTAAATCTTCTATTGATTTGAAGGCATTTTTGTGAAGTAGGCCTTGTTTCTCTTGTCCTTTTGTACTGAGAGAAGCATACAATTGATAGAAACTGATCTGGATTACTCTGGTCTGAACTGAGATCTTGTAGCCCTTTAATCATTGAAGAAATGAACCATTAATAGCGGTTACACCATTGGGATGTCCTGATCCAACATCGAGATCATAAACCCTATTGTTGACATGGACTCTTAAGTAGGATTGTGCTGTTATCCCTAGGGTAACTTGTTTTGTTGATCACATTTTTGGATCAATAAGTGATATCCTATTTTAACTAGGTAGTCTAAATTTTAATCACCCTGGAGGTTACTTTGTATTCTGAGGTCACCCCAACCTAAATTGTTAACCCATTAAAAGATATTTTATTCCTTAGAAGGATAATAGTTTCACTTTGGAGGCTAATTAATTAACGCTCCATAGGGTCTTTTCACCTCATTTGGTTATTCCCGCCTCTTCACGAGGTCAGTCCACTGACTGAAAGTAAGAGACAGCAAATCCCTCATGTGGCATTCATACAAGTCCTTATTTAGGGAACAAGTGACTATGCTACCATTGCGCAGTCAGGATACTGTGGCTGTTAAACAGATGTCACTGGGCAGGCAGTGCCTCTAATATTGGGGATGCTAGAGGTGATGTTTTGGTAAAAAGGTGGGGTTTGTGTTTGCTGGGTTCCTTTTACTTTTTAAAATCTTTCCTTAAATGTATGCCTGTGTTGGGTTAACAACTTATTTAGTAATTATTTTACTGTTCGGTTGGATTTATTTTGTTGTTAACTATCAGTGGTTCATCCGTTCTGATGTAAGTTCGTACGGGGAAAAATGATTCTTGTTACTCATATTAACAGTATTGCTTCTATTTAATAATAGAATAGTCCAGTGCTAGACTAAGAGCTAGTATTTGCTATTGGGATTAAGATAATTGAGTTGTTGAGCTTGAACACTTTCTTAATTGGTGGCTGCTTTTAGGCCAAGAATGGTGTTTTTTGTACTTACTCTACTAAGGGTTGAACCCTGTATCTAAAAGGCTTTATCTTTTTAGATGATTATTTAAACTTCCATTTAAATTATTTTTCTCAGGTAAGTTTTAAATTTTAACTAAAATTCTATTCTGGACAACCAGCTATCACCAGGCTCGGTAGGCTTTTCACCTCTGCCTATACATCTTCTCAATATTTTGCCACGTAGATGAGTTTGCTCTGTAAAGCTGCTTATAGGTAGCTCATCTGGTTTTGGGTTATTTAGCTTAAGTTCTCTTCACTAAACTGTTCTAGTTAAATCATTGTGCAAAAGGTAGAAGGGGTAAGCTTTGCTGTTTGTTACTTTTGGTTTGTCTTTCGTTGTTCTCATGCAGCATTTTCTTTACAGTGCTGAATAAAATTTCTATCTTCTATACTTTAATATTAGGTAAATGTCTTATTTTAGTTGCTTGTAGAAGTTGAGGGTAATGTGGTTCAGGCTGGTGTTGCTTCAAAGTGGTAATTTACTCAGAAATCTCCTGCGTGTAAACTAGGTGCTTTTTTTTAAGCCACACTTTGATCTGTCCAAGTGCACTTTCCAGTACGCTTACCTTGTTATGACTTATCTCCTCTTATACGTTAAACATTTGTAAATAAAGTTTTGGTCATATTTTGATACTTGAGGAGGATGATGGGTGGTATGTATGTGCTCCATAGCCTAATTCATGCTTTTATTAAGCTACATTAACTAAGAGAGTGTGAAGATTGTCATTAGGGTGGTGAGAAAGGAGACACTAACTTGGAGGTCTGTGGACATTAGCAGATGTAGTTATTTTTGTATGATAAGGGAAGTTACAAGTCTAGACGGATAGCTGTCTAAGGAAAAATGATTTATTAAAGTAGCATGCTTGTATCAGGGAGGGGTATTTTTCATTAAATAGCCTTAGTCATTAGGCCTGGCACTATTCCATTATTAAATCTGTCTAATTACCTATATAATGCATAAAGGGCCTTACATAGTACTGTGTGTTTAGTCTTGTTTGGGAGTTTTGGCAAGATACTAACAATTATAAGCAGTATTAGGTTTAATGAGGTATAGGGGGGTTTGTTAAACTAGTTCTTTGGATGAGCTTGCCACGTATGTGTAGCGTGTGTGCCACAGGTGCATACTGTGTGCACCACATGTATGTAATATGTAGCATGTATGTAGTGTGTGCATAGCGTGTGTAGCATGTGCATAGGTGAGCGTAGTGTGTATGTGTGAGCAATGTGCGTATAACGTGTGCAGAGTGTACTGACATGTATGAAGTGTCATGTAGTGTGTGTAGCATATACATAGCACATGTGCAGTGTGTGGGTAACTTGTGTGTAAGTGTGCATAGTGTGTGCATAGCATGTGCAGTGTGTGGGTAATGTGTGCATACCATCTGCAGAGCATGTACATGATGTTTGCATAACCCACGTGTAATGTGTGTGTAATATGTGTGTGATGTATGTGTAACATGTGCATATTGTATTCATAGCACGTGCTAACATGTGCATAATGTATGTGTATCATATATGTAGAATCTAATATGTCCTGTGACCATCAAATAGATAACACCTTATGGTTGTCAATGTCAGGGAGCAGTAGGTTTATTTTGTCAATTTTGTTTCATGCAGTGTTCCATTCAATGTACTGAATCATTCATTTTCTGTACCCTGTGATTTCGATGTGCATAATATTCAATATAAGCTCAGCTACATGTTGCTTGACTGTGTTAAGGCCTTTGACGGCCATAGCTGGATCCTAGCATACCCCCAAATTAAAAAGGTACCAGAGGCATGCCACCACAGTTATGTGTCAACATGCGCTGATCAGCCATTAGTCCACTGAGATGTCTTATTTAAGGGGAAAGAGTGGGCGATTTCAGGTGGGATGTTTCTCAAGTAAGAACCAGATGTCATTTATGACCCATTTTAGAATCTCCCACAATTTATGGGCCCGGGGCAAGAAGAGGCATACCTATTGGAAGGATTGCTGGTTTCATGGAAGTTGGTAGTTACGAAATGCCTATGGGTTGTGATACACATATTGACTGGAAATGACTCGACTTAATGTGTTATGTATGATTAATAACTATGTACTATGCAGTATCAAGCATTGATTTTTGATGCAGATATTTATGTCATTAGAGAAGTTATTTACGAGGGCCATTTATGTATTATGCTATGTATGTAATATTATGTACATGCTTATATGCATGGGGTGTATAATGTATGGATATACATAGTATATACTGCCACATCCAGCAAATGGTAAATCCTGCCACATCTAGCACGGCTCTGGAGAATATAGCTGAGTGGGAACGGTGGGAGATTAAGAAAAGAAAGAAGACAGAAAGCTGGGATCTGGAAGTACACTGTCCACTAATGGTGGAGCAGTGGCACAGTTTTATTCTTGCAAGCTGCTTTTATACAGGAACATAATAATTGGCATAAGCAGTTTCCCTTAGGCATAACAACACTGTTTCTTCTACTTTTCCCAAGCCATATCTTCTCATGACATTCAGCTTGTTTGCCTGCTTGTGGCTATGTTTATACTTTCTTGTTCTCAGAAGGAGTTTGCTGAGGCGAGGTAACCCTTGGTTGCCCTGTCAGCTTACGACTTGTGCTCCACAATGTGCTATATATGTATGTGGCAGTTTAATGCACGTAATACATAGTGATGTGTAAATTTATAAAATAATTTAATAGTGCCATAGCACATTAGATTAATTTAATTCTATTCATATATGACATGCCAAGGAATAGTTTAAATAGAATTTCAGCTTTGGGTGTTGACGGTGAAACTTGAGTTGCTTCCTTGAGTCTTTTGGGGAACTACTATTCCTCTTTTCTGGTTTACAATACCAAGGTAATAAATATACTACATAGACTCTGCATTTTAAGAGGTTGTTTTCCACCACATTTGCAAAGGGCATTAGTATGAGAATAAGGAGAAAGTATATAATGGATGTGAGTATATAATGGATGAAACTATATAATGGCCGATGATGATGAAAGAGTGTTCAACTGGTCATCCTCCGATTCATGTTAGTGATAGTAGGTCTGCTATTAGTAGTCAAAATAAGTATTGACTGAGGGGCAAGAATATTATGCTTCGTTGTTTTGATATGTGGAGTAGTGGAATGATGGCTAGACTTAGGGTTGATAGAATCAGGGCTAGGACTCCTCCTAATTTATTGGGGATTGATCATAGGATTGCATAAGCAAATAGGAAATATTATTCTGGCTTAATATGTGGGGGAGCATTGTGGGATTTGGCTGGAGTATAGTTGTCTGGGTCTCCCAAGAGATCGGGTGAAAATAAGACTAGTGATAGTAATGCCAGAACTATAAGTAAAGCCCCTAGGATATCTTTCATTGCATAGTATGGATGGAGAAGGGTTATGTCTGCATCTCATGGGACACCTATGGGCTTGTTAGATCCTGTTTTGTGAAGGAATAGTAGATATACTATTACTATGGCTGAGATAATATAGGGAAGGAGGAAGTAGAAAGCAAAGAATCGGGTAAGTGGCTTTATCGACTGAGAATCCTCCTCGGATTAATTCGACCAAGTTAGTTCTGATATATGGAATTGCTGGAAGGAGGTTTGTAAAGATTGTTGCTCCTCAGAAAGATATCTGACTTCATGGGAGCATGCAACCCACAAATGCTGTTGCTATTACAGCAAATAATAAGATGATTCTGATGTTTCAAGTTTCTATGAATGTGAAGGATCCACAGTAAAGGCCTCAGCCTACATGCAGGAAGAGGCAGATAAAAAATATGGAAGCCTTGTTGTAGTGTGTATAGCATAGAATTCAGCTGTAGTTTACAAATATGAGTGAGAGAGTAGAAAGCACTAGTCACGTCTAATGTATACTGCATTGCTAGGAAGAGTCCTGTTAGAATTTGGACGGCCAGACAGATGCCTAAAAGAGAGCTGAAGTTTCATCATGAGGAAATACTTGATGGGGCTGGTATATCTATCAATAAATGAGTTGCTGATAATTTTGAATAGTGGGTGGAATTTTCAGCCGTTGGTCATTAGTGTTCTCGTAGTTGAAGTACAACGATGATTTTTCATGTCATTGGGCATGGATAGACTCCATGTGAGAACAATGATGACATATGTTGTATTTATTTTAAGTACTGTTTTTTGTCATTGGTTTTGTAGGGTTTTCTTCAAAGCCATCACCAATTTATGGAGGGCTTGGGTTGATTGTGAGTGGAGGAGTTGGGTTTGGGATTGTAAAGAATTTCGGTGGGTCCTTTTTAGGTCTAATAGTGTTTTTGATTTATTTAGGGGGGATGCTGATGGGTTTTGGTTATATAACTGCTATAGCTACAGGGCAATATCCTGAAGTGTGAGTTTCTAGTAAGACTGTCTTAGGGGCTTTCATTTCTGGTTTAGTTATAGATTTTTTATTGATTTTTTGTGTGTGTTGAAAAAGAGGAGGTGAAAGTTGCATTTAAATTTAATAGGATAGGGGATTGGGTTATTTATGATACTAGAGACTGGATTTTTCAGTAAGGAAGCTATGGGTATTGCTAGTGTAGAAGTTTTTATTTGAAAAAAGAAAGAGATTGATTTAGGTAGGGTATTTCCTAGTCAGACCAAGTCTAATAGTAGAGATGCCACTTTATGGCTTGCTGATAGACTTATTAATGGTGGGAGGCAGTGCATGAAAATTGAGAAATATCCTAGGAGATTAGAGAACTTGAATATATTGGAAGGATACTCAAATTTAAGATTCTGTGCTGTGAGGTTAAGTTTGGGTGCCAGGACAAAACCTAACACAGTCATAGCGAGGGCTGTTAGTTTTAGATAATGAGACTTAGTTATCTGTGTAATGGTTGTTGGAATAATGTTGTCAGAAAGAACCCAGTGAAGACTCTCCCAACGAAGAGGCATTTAATAGAATTCATCAAGGGAGGTTATTTTTATAAATTAGAATTGGAGTAGGAAAGTTTGGTTGTTCCAGAAGTGCGAAGGTGATTCGAGTACTGTAGATGGCCATTAAGGAAGTGGCAGTAAGAGTGATTAATAGCGCTTGGGTGTTGGTATATGAGGTGTTTCGATAATTAGGTCTTTAGAATAAAAGCCCATAAGAAAGGGTATTCCTGTCAATACTAGGCATCTAATGGTGAGTGCAGTGGTGGTGAAAGGTAATACTTTAAATAGACCACCTGTGTTTCAAAAACCTTATTTGTCGTTGAGGCTATGGATAATAGAGCCGAGTATGGGAATAGTATGCCTTTGAAGAATGTGTTTGTACAGATATGGAGAAATGCTTGGTATGATTGTTTAATACCAATGGTTACTATTATTAGGTCTAGCTGACTAGACATGGAAAAGTCTATAGTTTTTTTATATCATTTTGGGTGAGGGCACAGATTGTCGCAAATAGTGTGGCGATTGCTCCTAGGTATAAATATTATCGTTTGGACTAGCTTATTATTTTCTGTTAATGGGTAGAATCAGATTAATAGGAAAAGACTGCTACAACTATTGTGCTTGAATGGAGTAGGGCTGATACAGGTGTGGAAGGTAGTCATGGGTGAAGTCTGAATTGGGTGGGTTTCCCAGCTGCAGCTAAAAGAAGTCGGCTAGTGGGAAGTTAAATGTTGTTAAAGTTAAGTGAAAAGATCTGTTGGAGATCTCATGTGTTGACGCTGAATAAAAAACATATCACAGCTATGAGGAATACAACAACTCCGATGCAGTTATATAAGAGAGCTTGTAGGGCTGCGGTATTTGTGTCTGTTCAGCCATACCATCACTCAATTACCGGGCAAGATGTGATTCCTGCCTCCTCCAACCCAATAAACAACTGGAAAAAGTTGTTGGCAGTCACCAAGATTAGCACCGTAAAAAGAAGAATAAATCAATATTTAAAGAATGGGTTATTATAGGGGTCTGAGTGCATAATGAGAATTCTGTGATTCATCATGTGATGAATAGTGCTACTGGCATAAATATCATTAAGAAGTAGTCTAGTATAAAGCCGAACGTTATTTTTAGGGGTCGAATGGTTACTCAACGTCAGTTTGAAATTACCATTTCTTGGCCCAATTGGACAAATATTATTGTTGGGATTAAGCTATGTATAAAGTCATATGAGATTGTAGTTTTTATGTAGATTCGGTATATCTTATTTTTGTAGGTGTTAGGGGTACTTACTATAATTGATATTATTAGGATTAGATAAATTTAATTTTAAAAGGAGACTATAATGGAGGAGGTAAATAGATTCATTACTTTTATTTGGAGTCGCACCAATTCTTTGCTTCCTAAAACCAATGGAAAACTTCTATCCTTTAAAAGTTTGAAAAAGCCATACTCTTATGCACAGAAGCATGAATTAGCAGTTCTTGCATACTTTTTGGTAAATAAGAATTTTTAGTTTCTGTTATTAGATCCACAATCTAACATTTGATTAAACTTGATTTACAGTACAAAGTTCCCCAAGTTATTTTGAGATTAATAGATAGAAGAGAAATATTAGGTACATTGCTATAAGAGTGTTTTCTTGTGTCAAGGATGGTTTGTGATTGTTGATGTGATATATTTGTCTTTTTTGTTGTGTATGATTAATATATAGAGGGAGTATAGGGTGGTAATGACAATGTCAGCTCCCATAAGAATAATGGAGATGGAGGATCATGAGAATGTTGACATGACTACAGATAGTTCTCCGATTAATTTGATTGTTGGGGAATAGAGACAGATTAGTGAGGCTTGCTAGCAGTCATCACACTGCTATTAGTGGAAGGACAGTTTGTAGGCCGCGAGCTAGAATTAAAGTTTGGCTATGGACCCGCTCATAGTTCAAGTTCACTAAAGAGAATAGTATAGAAGATGTAAGACCGTGTGTGGTTATTAAGGCGGTCACTCTTATATAGCTTCAGGTCGTTTGGATCAGAATGGCTACAATTACCAGTGCTACGTGGCTGACAGAGAAATATGCGATGGGTGATTTCAAGTCCATTTGGCGTAAGCATATGGAACTGGTATAATTATTCTTCATAAGAATAGTATTGAGAAAGAGTATGCTATGGAGTTTGATAGGGAGGTTAGTATTATAGTAATTTGCGGCATGCTGGAGCCTCCTAGTTTAAGTGGTATGGCTGCAAGAACTATGGTTCCAGTGATGGAAGCTTCTACATGTGCTTTTGGTAATCACGGGTGGGGGACGTGTAGGGGTATCTTTACTGTGAATGCTATTATGCATGCTAACCATAGGAAAACATTTCTTCAAGAGGCACCTGGGGGTTGAATTCAGTAATGGGTCAGTAGCAAATTTAGGGAGCCTGTAAGGTTTTGGATGGAGATCAGTGCAATAAGGAGGGGAAATGACCCTACTAGTGTATAAAATAAGAAGTAAAGTCCCATTTTTAGTCATTCTGTTTGGCCTCATCATCGGGTTATAATAATTAGGGTTGATACTAATGTTGCTTCAGATAGGACGTAAAATAGAATTGATTCTGTTGTGGCAAATGTAATAATTAGGAAGATCTGCAATAGAGTTTGTATAGTGATATGTAGTTTTTTTCCTGAGTTAAGGATTCTTTGGCCAGGTGATACTGGCTGGCAATAAGTATTAATGGTAGGAGTCATGCTGTTAGTATTAACAGGGGTGTTGATAGGGAGTCAGAGAAGAATAT
Organism: Pteropus medius; assembly: GCF_902729225.1. NCBI lineage: Eukaryota > Metazoa > Chordata > Mammalia > Chiroptera > Pteropodidae > Pteropus > Pteropus medius. Next base: position 113,865 of record NW_024345505.1, read on the forward strand.
TAGTGAAAGATTTAGGCTGTTATTGTTGAATTAGTGTGGATAAGCTGATAAGGCAGATTATTAAAATGTAGGTTGTGGCATTAATTCAGACGATATTTTTTTTCGAGAGTCGTACTACTGGTTTTAATATAATAGTGGAGATAATAATTTTTAGCATTGGCGAAGGTTGATATTTGGTACATAATCAATGCCATATAGATACTATAACTAGTAGTGACAACCCCAGGGCAACCTCACAAGCTGCAAATACTAATAGGATAATTGGCATTATACTGGCCTGGGTGAGGTGGGTGTTCAGGATTATTTCTGATGCCGTCAAGGACGTTGATAGTATCATTCCTTCTAGACACAAAAGCGATGATATTAAGAGGGACTGATATATTAGTACTCCTGTAAGTGACACTGCAAGTGCTAGTAGCATGTTAATGTAGATCAAGGCCACTTGATCATTATGAACAAAATCATAATCTAATGAGTCAAAATCATAATCTAATGAGTCAAAATCATTTGTTTTGGCTTAAACTCATATTTATTCAGTTCATTCTAACCTTTTTTGAGATCTCTCATAAGCTAGACTAATAGCTAAAAGTGAGATTAGAGTTAGTGGTCTGGTAAGCATGGTTTTTAGGTTGTTGATTTATGATGCTCAGGGTAAAGGTAAGAGAAGGGTGATTTCTAGGTCGAATAGCAAAAATATAACAGCTACTAGAAAGAACTTCATGGAAAAAGATAAGCGTGCTGAACCTATTGTTTCAAATCCGCATGTATGGACTTGATTATTCTGTGTATACATTTACTTGGGGGGAGTCAGAATGCGATAATTACAAGCAACGAGGCTACTAGGGTGTTAGTAGTGCTACTCTGAGATTTATTATTCTTTTCCGGGGTATACCGAAACTAAATGATTGGAAGTCAGTTGTAGTATTTAAAACTAAAAGAATAAGAACCCCATCAATAAATAGACACATGTGCGAATAATCAAACTATGCCTACGATGTATCAGTATCAGGCAGGGACTTCAAATCTGAAGTGATGGCTAAATGTAAAGTGGAATTTAGTTCACGTAAGAAGCATACAATTAGGAAGGTAGAACCAATAATCATGTGCAGGCCATGAAAACCTGCGGCTATAAAGAATGTTGATCCATACACTCCATCTGAGATTGTGAATGAAGTTTCATAGTACTCTGAGGCTTGTAGAAATGTGAAATAAATCCCTAGGGAAATTGTAATGAAAAGGGCTTGAAGTATGTGCTTATGATTCCCCTCTATTAGGCTGTGGTGGGCTCAAGTGATAGAGACCCCGGAGGCTAATAGTGCAGATGTATTAAGAAGTGTCACTTCTACGGGGTAAAAAGGGGTGGATACCTGAGGGTGGTCAGCAACCACCTAATTTGGGAGATGGAGCAAGGCTTGAGTGATAAAAAGTTCAGAAGAAACCGAAGAAAAAGAAAGCCTCTGAGATAATAAATGGATTATGCCATATTGGAGGCCTTTTTGGACAATTGGTGTGTGGTGGTCCTGGGAGGTGCTTTCTCGGATAATATCTTGTCATCATTGATATATAGTGAGTCATTAGTTTGTAGGCCTAGTGATACTAATACTGGGGAGTTGAAATGAAATCATGTTATGAGGCCAAATGTCATAAGGAGGGCTGAGAGGGCTCCTGTAAGTGATCAGGGGCTTGGGTTAACTATATGATTTGCATAGGTCTGATGGGTCATTAGGTATCATTGTGTAAATACTTACTAGATGGGTGAATACATAGGTCTGGATTAGGGCGACTGCAAATTCGAGAATTGTTAGGACAAGAATTATGAATTTGATTAAAGCTGTGGTTATGTTGATAGTTAGCAAAGGCAGGGTAGCCCCTCCAATTAGGTGAATTAAGAGGTGTTCGGCAGTGATATTAGCTGTCAGTCATATGGCTGGGGCTATTGGTTGAATAAATAGGCTGATAGTCTCAATAATTACTAGTACAGGAATTAGAGGCACAGTAAGAAATGGGCAAGGGAAGCTTTTGTCTTATGGCAAAATCCTAGAATTACTATCCCTGCTCACAGGGGGGTCGATATCCCTAGATTTATTGATAGTTGTGTGGTGGGTGTAGAAGAGTGTGGAAGAAGGCCTAATAGATTTGTTGAGCCCATGAACAGGATAAATGACATTAGTATTAAGGTCCAGGTCTGACCTTTGTAGTTGTGCATGGTCATTATTTGTTTTGAAGTCAAATGAAGTAGTCACTGTTGGATGGAAATTAGACAATTATTAATTAGTCAATTGCGGGGGGGAATGAGATGCTTGGAGATATAATGATTAAGATGATGATAGATAGCCCTATAATGGTAAGGGTAATGAAAGAAGAGAATAGGTTTCATTCATTTTGTTTCTCAAGGAGTCAGGTGTTTTGATGTTTTAACTGTTATAGGTTCTGGGTTAGAGTAATAAAAGTGCTTTAAATTTTTTAGTTGTATTATGATTGTGAGGATTATTGACAGGAATATAATAAATTTTTTAGTTGTATTATGTATGTGAGGATTATTGACAGGAATATAATAAATCATGTTGATGTATCCAGTTGTGGCATATTATTAAGGAGAGGTTCAAAATCTCAGTCTTTAACTTAAAAGGTTAATGCTATTTATCTTCTTAATGACTTTATAGTATAGATATGGATCATTTTTCAAAATATTTTAATGGGGCTAGTTCAAAGACAATTGGTATAAAGCTGTGGTTTGACCCTCATATTTTGGAGCATTGACTGTAGTATAGGCCAGGCCACGTGGATAGTAAAGTTGTTTGGTTGAGACATCCTGGGATAGCATTCTGTTTTTAAGCCCAGAGAAGGGACAGCTCATGAGTGCAGGACATCTTCGGATGAGATTAGTATTCAGATTGTTATTTTTGTGGGCAACACCACTTGGTTGTTGACTTCTAGGAGACGCAGCCCCTTTTAGATCTGATGTAGGGACTATATAGAAGTCGAAATTTAAGTCTTTGTAGTCTGTATATTCACAACTTTAGTTATCATAGGTGGCCTACAGTTTTGACAGAGACGAGCTGTCAATCTTGTGTATTAAGTAGAGAATTCATAGAGATGGTAAAGTGATTATAATGAAAGTAATAGCTGGCAAGACGGTTCAGATTTTCTCCAATTCTTGTGCATCTATTGTGCTTGTATGGGTTAGGCTGGTTGTTAATATAAGTGAAATAATGTAAAGTACAAGAGAGCTGATTAGGAAAACGATTGTTAGTATGTGATCATGAAAGTGAAGGAGTTCCTCCATAATGGGTGATGTTGCATCTTGGAAGCCTAGTTGGGAGGGGTATGTCATAGAGATGTAAAGGTTTTTAACCTATAATTTAATTTTGACAAAATTATGTAAATTTTACTAATATCTCACTGACGGAGAAAGACATAGTGGTTACAACATTGGCTTGAAGCCAATCAGAGAGAGTTTGATTCCTTCCTTTCTTATTTTGGGTTTACATAGGTAGGCCTCTTGAACGTGAGATAGGTGGAAGGCATCCGTGCAGTCATTCTAGGTTGGTGGTTGATAGTTGTACTATTGGAACTTCTTGTTTAGACGCGAAATGCTTCCCAGATTATAAAGACTAGTAAGATGACTGCTGTTAGTGAGATGAATGAGCCTATGGATGATGTGGTATTTCATGTTGTATATGCATCTGGGTGTCTGAATGGCGTCGTGGCATGCCTGATAGACCAAGAAAATGTTGTGGGAAAAAAAAGTCATGTTGACACCTACAAATATAATCAGAAAGTGGATTTTTGCTCAGGTCATGTTTAATGTGTAGCCTGAAAATAATGAGAATCTTTGTACAAACCCGCCTATAATAGTGCATACTGATCCTATCGACAGGACGTAGTGAAAGTATGCTACTACATAATAGAAAGTTGGGTGAGCTAGAGTGTGAGTAATTGGTGTGCAGAAGTTTGAAACATAGAAACACACACATGCAAACAGGTACATATACGCAAACACATAAACAGAGGCATTGTCAATTAAATTGTTTTGATCTGTTTCTTTTACCCACAAAACAGTATATTACAAACATGTTTTCAAAGAATGAATATGTGAACATCGCATTTGCTATCAGTTCACAAGTATTTATGTTTTTTAACATTTTATTCAGTAAAATATCCACATTTAATATAGTATAGAAATGAAAGTTTAGAAAATGAAAGCGTCCACTGTCTCTCATCAATGGGTAAACACATTGAATTATCAGAGAAATATCTTAATGTGCTACTTTTTATGCAACGGTATATGAACATGTTTTCAAGTCAATAAATATATTTCTACATTTCATTTTGTGACTTAATTCACACATATTCTGTTTCACAAAACTTTATCTCAAGAGTTATTTCAGATTACCAATTGATACTTTTCCTTGTCCAGCAAGTATCAAACAATGTAGAAATGCATATTTAGAAGATGAAATTATTCCATCATTCCCCTTTGCCCCAACCTCTGGCCACCATAATAGAATAATGATCTGTATTAATTTATTGGCATCTAGTCTCCAGATATTTCTCTGTATGTAACACATTAACTTCTAATCATACACATACATCATATATGTATATACTCATGTTGGTATATATTCTTTTGCAGAAAAGCGATCATATTCTGCATTATACTTTATGACTTTCCTGTTTCACTAATATCATTCATTTTCATTTTATTAATTGGTTTGGCATATTCCCAAATATTTGTTATGGATTTATATTGTTTTTTATATGTATTCTCTCTTGATATCATTGACTCATCTCCATGGTTTAAGAATAGTTTACAAATTAAATATCTAAACCCTGTGTTAGAATATAGGTAGTAATTTCCTCAACATTTCACATGCAACTTGATTTTTAATTTTTTGATATTAATGTAGTCTTTGACATTTTATGTTATTTTGAGTATTTGAAGAGTACTTCAGCCCATTGTTTTAAAATGAACAAGTGAATAATAATGCTTTGAGGAATGCTGAATGTTAGCTCACAGGACAGAGGGGGGAAATGCTTAGTGGTTTGTGTCATTTCAGATTTTGAGTTGTGGAGCAGTAATTCAAAGGTTGTTTCCCTAGGTCAGGTTACTTAACTTTTAACTTTAGGTTCCTTCTCTGAGTACTGGGGAAAACTATTAGTCTTTAAAAGAGTTGTTAGCACTAAACGAGATAAACTGTAAAACACCCTTCATATAGCAATTGTGTACATGTTGATATCCTGCCATTCGAGTTCCCTTTCCAAAGGGCAACAGCTTGTGCTGCTTCTTGGGTTTAGTTCATCATTTCGGGAATCAGCCAGCCCCTGTGGCCCCCACACCCAGGCCTCTTGGCCCACAGGGCAGGATTTCATCACCGCCATCATCTTCATCAACAAAAGGGGAGTGATTACCAATGGGGACATGGCAGCCCAGTTTCCATTTCAAGAGCATTTCCTACTATTGGTCCTTAAGCTCTGGAAATCCATTGGCTAAACTGGAAGTTGCCAGGTGGCCTGTGTGGAGGGCAAGGAGTAGACATTTGACCCCGGAAAATTCACATACCTCTGAGGTTGGTCAACTGTAAAATGAGAGTAAAGGGACCTTTTCACAGACTTGGAGGAGAAGGAGAAAACCTGAAAAATGTCTCATGTAGTAAGACTCAGATATATGTTACTCTTAGCCCATCCCTCCTCTGCTCCCAAAGTAAAATTGTATACAGATCGTATCTGGAAATGGAGCAGGAAGAAACAAACTTTGGTCCCATCTCATCATTTCCCTTTTTTCATGTGTTTTCCTGCTTCCCTATTTTCCTTATAGTTTTCTCAGAAGCAATTTCTTATTGTGCTCCAGGAAGCAGAAATAGTAGAGAGAGCACAGAATAGGAGCAGGTCAGCTAGACAGAAATGGGAGTCATTAAACAAGTGCCACAATTGCCAGACACATTAACTGACACAGGACCTTGGGTGAGTTCCTGCCCCTGTGTTGGCCTTGGTTCCAACACAGAATAACACTCAGTAACAAGAGGTTAGGGGCATGGCATTTGGGGTAGATGGACCTAAATTTGATGCTGTGAACCTTTATTTCCTGGTTGAATGCTGTTGACCAAGCATTTTACCTACTTACCTACTTTGTGCTCTATAATTACTGATATCTTTTGTAGTTGTTTTTTCTTATAATTTCTACCACCCACCCAAAGGGGGAATGATAGGAGTAGGGATTACATTGCTAGGTATTACAATTTTCCAAAAGCCTATGATTTTATAACTGTTGGATAGAGTAGTTGCTGTGCAGGTTAAAATAACTATAACAAGCTTACAAACAAAACCAGACAAATAACATTACTTAATGTGCTATGGGTATGGCATTTCCAGTCAAATGCATTATTCAAAACATGGGTCTCGATCAGCTTCTTAAGAGTTCCTTAATAACTAAAATTAGGTCCCATCTTATACCTTGTCATTTAATCAGAACTCTTCTTCCACCTGCTAGTACTTAAGGTAAAAGTTAAAAACAAAACCAACAACGAAAAAAAGATGAACTAAACTGTATATATGATATGATAATAGACTGCACTTACACAAACCTAATTAGTATAGTCTACCGTAATTGTACATCCTGTACTTTTATATGACTGGCAGTGCAATAGGTTTGCTTATGCCAGCATCACCACAAACACGTGAGTAATGTGCTGCACTGTGACTTCACAATGTCACTAGGTGATAAGCATTCCTTAGCTCTTTTATAATCTTATGGGACCACTGCTGTATATGCAGTCCCTTTTTTGGCTCAAAGATTGTTATGTGGTACATGACCGTAGGCAGAGTCAAACTGACTGTGTCTGTGCGTGTGTTTCTATGTCCTTTCCAGCTCTACCACCTTAAATACATGCTCACAGTCGCAACCTCAGTTCAGACTGAAACTGGACTCCCAATCTAATTTAGATATCCTGGAAAACATGCTTTTATATCCTAGAAGAGTGATAGAAACACAAGAATTGCTCCAGTTAAGTGAAAATGCGGCAAATGCTGGCTAGTCCCATTAAGTCAGCTGTCAACCTCCATTCCTCCCTCCCCCTTGCCCAGCCCTGTGGCCTGAAGCTCTCGGAGCTGCAATCCCGTGTCTGGCTACCAGGTAATGTCACATCAATCTCTATTTTTGTTGTTCTTTTTTTAATGAAAAGGAGTACATTTAGAAAAGAGAAAACAAATATGATATGGTTTGTTAACTATAATGTCAATTCTGTTTGGAAACTTTATATGTATTTAAAATTGTTCCATCTGCTTTGACCCCAATCTACATCGCGTTCACTGGTAGATCTCTTCCTCTCTCAATGTAAGTTGATATAGAGTGTGGACTGTACAGACAATTCTTTACGAGAAAGCCCGGCATTCACGTTCCATTACCCCATCTCCATACAGGCGGCCCAGTGTTTCTCCCACCACCTGTCTGTCATGCCCTGTTCATGACACCGGACACAGAGGTCCAGAATCCTCCAATGCCCTATCATCTCTCAGTCACCTCCCACCTGCCCTGCTCTTCTCCCTCCCACCTATCACTCGAATGGAAAGTGTGCTGTTGTGCTCCATCAAATGCAAGCCCTGGAGTACGTTTCAGTCTTTTTATTTTTACAACGATTTTTTTTTTTTGCCCAGACAGAATTAGAATCATTCTGTACATAGGTTCATAGGCTGGATTTTAATAAAGGGAATCGAATTTTTTTTGCTCTTTGAAGAAAACATCGTTGTAGAGAAATTTGAAAATGGAGGTTTGTTGGTGCCACCTCGTGACAGAAGCCTGAATTGCAGCTTGAAATCCTGGAGCGGGGTGGGGGAGGGGGTGGGGGACTGGGAGAGAGGGGCTTATGGCCCACCAGGCAGAGCTTTCTGGAAATCTGGGTGGTACAGGGGAATTCCTTAGGTATTGTTATACTGATGATCAGTTTCTAGACATGTCATGTAAATGGAATCATACCATATGTGGACTTTTGCATATTCAGCTTCTTTCCCTGGTGTAATATTTTCAGGGTTCATCATGTAGCATGTAGCGGTACTTCATTCCATTTTATTGCCAAGTGATATACACATTTTGTTTATCTACTCATCCATTGGTGGACATTTGGATTATTTCCACTATTGGCTATTATCAATATAGATGCTACATACATTCGTATACCAATTTTTATGTAGACACCTCTTTTCATTTCTCTTAGCTGTGTACCTAGCAGGGGAGTTGCTGGGTCATATGATAACTCTCTGTTTAACCTTTAAGGAACTGTCAGATTGCTTTCATGATCCTGACAGTCCTGAGGGGGTAAGGCAGTTTGTTATTTTTCTCATGACTATATTGGTTATGGGTTTTGAGAAAGAATACCAGAGTCGAAGTGCCTTCTTGTCACATCATATTGAGAGGACATTATACCCACGTGACATCACTGGGTCAGGGGAGATGTTGACCTTCATCACTGGTTTAAGGTGATGCTTCCGAGTTTCTCCAGTGCACAGTACCTACTTTCACATCACCTACTCCATTCTAGGCTCACTCCCCAGGGCAGGATCAAACATGTGCTCCATAAGGGCAGCTTGCTCCCAGAGCTTCCAAGGGACAGGACTTGGACTATGTAACCCCTGGTCCTTCAGCCTCACTAATCAGGTAAATGATTCTGTAGATAGAGGACGTGTATTGAGAGGTTATGTGCATTTGGTCATGGATGTCCCTCCACCGGGAAGAAAATATAGGGAACGTGGAATAAGTATTCCCCAGGAACAAAACAATGTCTGCTTCAACTGACAAGGTTTCTGCCTACTGAGTGACCATAATATTTCAGGCCTTCCTCCCTGAAACACTGAGAGTTCTTAAATGACATTTTTTTGTGGTTGTACATAGATCATTCAGTCACATGATTATAGACAGCCTCTGGGGTCTATAATCTGGGTTCGCTGACCCAGATGGCAAACTGCTTAGTATGGCCTGTGATATCACAAATTCACGTTTCCCGAGGTTAGCCCATCTCCAGACTCCAAGGATACCTCCCTGGGTCTCCATACTGATAATACTCCCTTCCTGTCCCTTTAAAGCAAACACAATTCCTGACCACAGGTCAGAGTTCCCCAACTGCCCGGGTCGCAGTCCAGTGCCTCTAATCAGTATGCCTTCTCACGTGGCTGCCTGAAGAGCCAAGGTGTTCGGCTTTCACTTGAGGGCCACGGGGGTGGAAGGTGTGCGGGGGCTTCTCCGGTGCGGAGGACCTGGTTGAGCGTCGCGGTTGCCATAGAAACCGGACGTCTACACAGAGGCCGTGACGACATTTTAAAGGAGACCGACCTGGCCTGGCGGAAAAGCAGATCTCGCCTGCAGGAGTTGGGGACTCAGCTGAGGGTGTGGGTCCCCGCGGTGGCCGCTGAACCGCCCTGGGGTCTGGGGAGACCAAGGGATCCCGGTCCAAGCCGCCGCTTTCCCGCTTTGGGGTTCGGTGCTCTGGTGGTCGCGTAGGTAACGCCATGGTAACGCCATGGTCGCGCCAGGCCCTAGTGAGTGTGGTGTCCTGCTCCAGGGGTGTCCTGGAGCTACTTTCCATCTAAAGGCAGGGGCGCGGGAGGTAAGACGGGCAACGGCACTCTCAGTCCAGCTTCCCCCTCTGTAAAGTGGGGACGAGGATGCTTAACCCACAGGATCGCTGTGAACGTGCGGTGATGACGCGTGTAGACCCCTGGCCCTGCGGTTATCGAGATCGTGATGCCTGCACGAACTCAGGCCGCCTCTTATTCCTTTTCAACTTTGTCGTTAGGGGGTAGACGAGGAAAGGAGAAGAAAAGGCCCTGGTGAGAAGCCCATTGTAACATCTGCTTGTTAGGATCACTACTCACTGGTATCAGCGTCATTGTCACTAACCCAGTGCCTAGCATGGCGCTGGGCACACAGTTACACCAGTAAAGCGCAGTGATGCTGGATCTGTCTGTTGCTGGGGTGAGGGCTGAACCGCCCTGGGGTGTGGAGAGACCAAGGGATCCCAATCCCGGTCGTCTCTTTTTTGCTCTGCGGTGTTGACAAAATTTACCCACGCAATTTTCATCTGCTTCGTTTTCCTTATCAGCTTTTAGATATTCATTGGCAAGATACTAAAACTAGGGAGAAAAAAATGTCCCAGAGAAAGTCAGTCACTAAAATAAAATAGTTTAACAGCTTTAAACTTTATGTTGTTTGAATTGAATTGTGGAATTTTCTTTTTTATGCTCAAATATATCCACCTCGATGAATCCTAGGTTCTTGGATGGTAAGGAAAAGAGGACGAGAACATATATGAATGTGTGTGTGTAACGGTGAAGCTGTGAAGAGTACTTATCATGAGGGATATTTGAGGTTAATTACTGTATGTTATGTCGGTCTGCTCAATTCCTAGCACATATTTGGAAACTAATCAGGACTATTGCTGTTTGTTTTTTCCCCCAGGGTTCCTTGGGTAGCATGGTTACCATGGTGACTCAGTGACTGCTGTGGTACACACTGAAAATTCGTTCATGATTCTTGCCTGAATCACGCCTTACTATGATATCTGTCAACTGTTGCTTTTATAATTCTGTCATTCCCTCTAGATTTATAAATTGACATTCAAATGTTGAGTAGAGCTCTTTCCTTTCTCTCCATCAATTATTTATTTATTTATTTATTTATTTATTTATTTATTTATTTAGTATGACTCACAGATTCCTATTTTTCTCAAAGGTCACTACCTGACACTATGATTACGTATTTTGATGTTCATGTTATCACAGAATTGGCCATTTTAGCATCATCAAGTTGGGTTCTGTGTCCATTTGATGCCCTCTTAGAGTTCTTTGAGTGTGTACTTTGCTCTGTGTGCTTGAGCGTCTTCCCATGTGTAGAAAGAAGGTAATGACGTCCATGTCAGAGCATTGCTTTGAGGATTTAAAGAGAAAAAAATGTGAACATGACAACCTACAGCATATGGCATTCCATAGGCCCTCAAAATGGTAATTGCCCATTCTTATTTTTTTCTCCTTCATTCTATCAGTGAGATACAGCAGAAATTAGCATCATAACTTGACTACCAGGGAGAATACTTGGACACGTAACAGCAAGCAGGGATAAGCCCACGTTTCCATGATATCTGAGCTTCAGTGTCACTGCCGTGAGGGGAGGGGACTCTGTGGTGGAGCTGGGGCAGAGGCAGAGTGTCATCGCACAGCTTTCAGTGAACTGAGTGGTGACAGGCAAGCACATCCTTCACCCCTTTCTCCTGTGTTTCATGTAGTTTTCCCATTCTCTCGTGTTCCTCTCTTTTCCATGTGCTATCTTACCCCCTGACTCTCCCTTCTGGTAGACCCTAAGAGAAGGGTGTGGACTCTGAGCCCCAGAAACAAGAGCTGATAGAGAAGAACCAAGTGTGATCTCGAGTGTGCTAGACAGGCTCCTGGAGCTAGACTGAAGAGTCCCATCTTTGGGACACTTCAGGTAAATCACTCTGCTTCCTGCAGCCTCATCTACACAACAGGATGACAATACCCAATGCTCCCGACCTCCCAGGAATATCATGGAGTTTAGGTGTGATCCCATGTGGGAAATCTATCTGTGCTTATAGGTGGGAGGGAGGGAGGGACCAGTGCACTTTTGAGTAATTACATTAACGGGAGACACCCCAGATGCCATAGAACTCTCTGTGGCAGACATTAAATTAATGCTACATGAATGTCAGCTGTTTAGGTCAGGATTTCTCCAAGTGTGGGTCATAGTCTATCACAATCTTCAGGAGGTGCTTGTTAAAATAGCAGATACCTGGGCCCACCCTGGGTCTGCTATATCCAAAACAGGGAGGTGGGATGGGAGGTCTGCATATTTGAACAGTTTCTCCTGTTGGTTGCTGTATTCATCCAAATGTGAAAAAGCACCACTGTGGATTTGCAACACGGTGTTCTTAAACTTTTGAATTCTTTAATGTCTAATTTTGTGACAATGTCTCCTACATCTTAGCTTTAAGTATTTGTTTCTGATTCCAGTAGGTCAAAAAGGGAACCATTCTTCATTTTCAGTAATATTATTTAGCATTTTATATGTGCGAGACTGCATTCATTTCCCAAAGCTGCTGTAACAAAGTAACATAAGCCAGGTTGCTTAAGCAATAGAAATTTCTTGTCTCACAGTTCTTGAGGCTAGAATTCTAAAATCAAGTTGTTGCCAGGGCCATGCTCCCTTTGAAGCCTGTCAGAGAATCTCTGTGCTGCTTCTTAGCTTCTGGTGATTTGCCAACAGTCTCTGCATTTCTGGTTTGCAGCTGTCTTCCTCCAACCCCTGCCTAATCATGGGGTGTTACCCCTGTAGTTCTAGCTTCACATGGATGTCTTCTTATAAGACACCTGTGACATTAATTCAGAGGCCCACTCTACTCCATAATGACCTCATCGTAACTAATTACTGCTGCAACAACCATAGTTCAAAATAAGGGTACATTCTGGGGGCGAAGACTCAAGCTTATCTTTTCAGGAGACATAATTCAACACATAGCAGCCAGGTCCATTCCGATATAGCAATAATGATAAGAATGGTTAATATTTACTGCCAACTCCCTCAGTGTCTCACACTCTTGTCCATACGAAACCTACACTAACTCATTTAATTCTCACCACAGCCTATGAGGATGAGGTACTGATGCTCGACTTTAACCATCAGAAAACTGAGGCACAGTGAGAACAGGGTTAGCCTGTCACAAGACTAAGATGTGGACAGATTCTATGTGGCTGCGGAGCCCCCAGATATAGTCAGTGTATGTAACTGCTTCTCATCTGATAAGATCTTTGACCTTACTGTTCGTAGGGCACAGCGATATAAAACAAAGGTCCCATGTATTTTTCTCACTTAACTGTGCAAAATTTAACATATTGATTTTATCAGTGTGGTTTAGAATTTAGGGTACTGTGTCCTGTTACACTGTGAAAGTGCTCCTACATCATCTTGTTTCCTTTTCTAGGTCTCAGGATTGTTCCCATTCTGAAGTAAATGGTTCTCCTGTGGTTGGGACAGAAAATGCTTATGTTCCCCAGCCATTTTAATATTTTGTATAATTGTAAGAACAATAGGTGTTTATTATAGTTAAAAATAGATGACATTTTAAGGGAAATAATACCTCATAGTCTATCGGCCAAAGAAAACCCCTTTTAAGGTTTTCATCTGCATTATATTCTCCCAGAAGTATTCTTATGCGGGTATTTATATATTTAGGCATACATTTATATATGTATGCATACATTTATATATTTACATACAAAATATAAGATCTCATCTTACATTTAATTTTGTAACTTGTTTGTCTTACTGTAGTGGGTTGAATTTTGTACACCATCCTGCCAAAATATTTTCAAATCCTAACCACGCCCCCATACCTTATTTGGAGATAAGGTCTTTGTAGATATAATTGAGTTAAAGATGTTAAGAAGAGATCATCTCGGATGGTCCCTAAATCTAACAATTTAGGATGATCTCTAAGTTCAATGACTGGCGTGCTTAGAAGAAAAAGGAGAGGGAGATTTCATGCACACAGGGCAGAAGACCATGTGAAGAAAAAGGCAGAGACTGGAGTTACTCTGCCACAAAGCAAGGAAAGCCAGTAGCTACCAGCAGGTGGAAGAGGCAAGGAAGGAATCTCCTCTCGAGGCTTCAGAGGGAGGGTGGTCCTGCCGACACCATGATTTCAGATTGCCGGTGTCCAGAACTATGAGATAATATCTGTTGTTCTAAGCCGTGAAGTTCCCGGCAATTAGTTATGTCAGTCCTAGGAAACTAGTACACTCACTACCACATACCCCACATTGACTGTGAATAAACATCAGTCCGTATCCTGTTTATTCATGTCTGTGGAGATATTAATGCCAATAAAGATATATAAGAAAAAATGAATACAGCTAAATTTTTTATGTGGTAATTTTTTTTTGCATTGATTCATTTCATGCTTACAGCCCCTGCCCCACCCACCGCCCAATAAGGCAAATACTGTTGCCCAGCCCCATTTTAAAGAAGAAAAGCTAAGGGGTAGAGAGAAGGACTTGGCCCAGGACTGCACAGTTAGGAAGTAGAACAGCTTAGGTTTATACACTGACTTCATGCTCCAGAGCCTGTGAACCTGAGTCTCAAAAACTTTGAACCCATGGCATGTAGAGAGATAAGTACGTTCTTCATAAAGATATCTTCTCATTAGGAGAAACAATGAGAAATGACTTCACAATGCTGACCTTAGCCCTGAGTCTCAGCCAGCCCCTACTGCTGTGTCCCAAGACTTAAAGGCCATTTAAGTCCCGCCACATGCTGTATACTCAGGTAGGTTTTCTTATTTACGCCTCAGTAGAGCTCTGTGACAACATTAGCCTTAGTTCCATTTCACATGTGATCACACAGGATCAGGTTCACAGAGCTTAAGTCACCTCTCCAATGAGCGGCAGGATGGGAATGAGGATCCATCCCTCACCCTCCCTAGAGGATACAGAGCAGCCTCCCTTTTAGAAGACTGGCTTCCAGGGCTGGAGAAAAGGTCAGTCGCAATCTCTGCTATTGTGGCACCGTGGGGACTCCCTCAACAACCCCTTATTGTTATGAAGATGACAGAGGAGACGAAATACCACCCCTTGTGCCAGGAGGCTTGGGTTTGGGCCATATCCTTTGGCTGATCCCTGAAGATGATGAGTAGGGATTAGGCAGAAGCTCAGTTGTTGTCCTTGGGACAGGAGATCTAGAGGGAAAGAAAATAATATGTATGGAACTGGAACTGCTTTAAGCAAGATGTACTTTATAGTTCATCTCCTTTAATCCTAACAGCTGCTCAAGTTACTCATCATTATAACCATTACTCATACCATGGCACTGACATTAGAGGAGTACATGTAACTCTGAGAAATACTTTTTTGTTGTCTCCTAAACAGCATCTCACTCTGGAATTACTCTAAGAATTTCCCCATTTTTCCTTGATGCCTCTTGGGAGCTGAATGCTCCAATCTTTCTGGAGATTGGCGGAACGCTCCCTGAAATATTGTTCAATATTATTTTTAATTTTTTAAAATTTAAAAAATTTTTCCCTCTCTTTAATTCCCCCCCACACCCCCCATTTCTACCCCTGACCTGCGGATGTTGCCATCTCCCTTTTTAAGAACTGGATCTCTGAAGGCGGGGCATCTCCCTCAACGTGTTCCTGGGCACACCCAGGGCGCACCCAGGGCCTGGCGCACTGAGGGGACCTAGCGCACTGGAGGGGGGCCTGGCGCACCCGAAGTATGGTCCGTGGCTGCACCTGGGGCGCAAACCCAGGACCTTCTGCTTATAAAGCAGACGTGCTAACCACTACACTATGGAGCCACCCGTCAATATTATTTTTTAAACCATGACCTGTATAGTTTTTGTGTTATAATATTCAAATTTAAAATTGCATTCTAAATGGGGAAAAAACATGAAAGATTTTGTGAAAACCAGGGAGAAAATATTTTAAAACTTCATCTCAGATATTGAGTTATTGTCCATGGTTGGTGAAGCAAACTTACTAACAGTGAAGAAATTAGCAAGTAATTTCAGCGGAGAATTGAAATAAAAATATACAGAACAATCAACACGTCAAAATATTCCAAACGACAAGAACTAGTAAAATGCAAAGACAAATCCTGAAATTCATATTAAGTGGAAAAGACAAGATGAAAAGAAAGGTGAGGTATGACATCTCTTGGAAAAGACTATGAGTGTGTCCAGGTTCATGTATCCCTCACCTGTAAGGACCCATCTGCAGAAGAGGCACCATTTGATGACAATAGATCCCTTTGGGAAGGGGATGGGAGTTGGGCTGGTAACAGATATGGGATTATTTCAATTTATATATTTTTGTATATTTTTTTAAAATTTTATATTCACAAAACTAGTATGTTGAAAATAATTGAAAACAACATGCTTTTAAATAGGTGGAAAAAAGAAATGTGCAGAAATATTCATTACTTGGAAAAATATTCATTATATCAGTTTCACCAGAAATGAAGTAGTATGAAATTGCATTGGCAGTGTATCTCTGTTGTCTTGTGTTTCTATGTCACCTCTAGCTCTATCACCCAAATGCACACAGGTGCAACTTTATCTTCAGTTCAGTCTAGATATCCCACGAAATGATGAACAAAGAGGAATTGATGTTAATGGGCCAAAAAAAATCCATAAAAATCTGGCCAATGCTATGGAGCCAAGATCCCAGCCTCTATCCTCCCTCCACGTGCTGAGCCCCCAGGTCTGAAACCTTCAGAGCTGACATCCGAATCTAGCTTCCTGGTGGCATCCATCTCTATTTTTCTTTTTAAGAAAAAGGAATACATTTTACAAAGAATAACAAGTGTCTTGGAATGTTTCCTTTATTGTAATACCAGTTCTGTTTGGAAAATTTGTATGTATATAAAAGTATTTCCATCTGCTCTTGATCTCAAGTCTATATCTCATTCATTGATTTATATGTTCTTTCGTCAGTGTAGGTTAGACTCCACACTTAGGAAGAGTCCCTCTCAGTAAGTAGGGCATTCATCCTCCATTACCCCACCCCTATAGATACTGCCCAGATCTTCCCCCATTCCCTGTCTGTCATCCCCCGTTTAGGACACAAGACAGAGCTGCTCAGACCCTGCTCCAAAGCCCCATGGTCTCTCAGTCACCTTCTGCCAGCGCTGAGCTACCCCCAGCCCACTCGCCACCAACTGACAAGGTGCACTACTGCCACCTGGTTTTTGATCCTATGCAGGTCCCGATGTGTAAGGTTTCACAGTCTTCTTTCACACCTATCAGTTTTTTTTCAGACAGGATTAGAATCATTCTGTGCATAGGTTCATAGGATGAATTTTAAGAAAGGTTATTGTATTTATTTTTTACTCGCAGAAACTTCTTGAGAGAAGTTTGCTGATGAAGGTACATTAGTGCCACTTTGTGACAAAAGCCTGAACTGCAGCTTGAACATCTAGTAGCAAGAAGGTGAGAAGGAGGGGCTGTGGGGAAATGTAGCATATTCAAGGTACAGGGATACTGACAACTTCTTTCTAGTACAGTAACTATTAATTTCTTGATGGCCATTTGGGTTGTTTCCATTGTTTGGCTATTATAAATGATGATGTACATTTATTTACAAGTTTTTATGCGACATATTTTCATTTCTCTTGGCTGTGTGCCTAGGAGTGGAATTGTGGGTCATATGGTAACTATCATCAACCATTTGAGGAACTGCCAGACTATTTTTATGACCCTGACAGTCTCGAGAAGAACAGGTTTAGTTTGTTGTTTTTCTCATGATTAGACTAAGATTATGGGTTTTCAGAAAGAATACCACATGATTGTATTATCCTTCATGTTACAATGTACTAGGGAGGATAAGATACCCACATGATATTACTGGAGATGTTGACCTTTATTTCTGGGTTAAGGTGGTGTTTGCTGAGTTTTTCCAGTATACAGTAACTATTTTGCACATGCTTACTCTATTCCTTAGAAGTGAGGCAGCTATTTGCCCTGCCCTATACATATATATAGTAGAGAGAAAGAGAGATTAATTGATTTATTGAATGAGTCATTATGAGGAATTAGCTTATGCCATTATAGAGGAAAGTCCCACGATCTGCCATCTGCAAGATGGAGACCCAGGAAAACTGATGGTATAGTTCCACTCCAAGTCCTAAGACCTGAGAACCCAAGCACCAATGGCGTAATGCCCAGTCTGAGGGAAGGAGAAAACCAATGTCCAACTCAACCAGTCAGGCAGAGAAAGAAAATTCTTCTTCCTTCACCATTTTGTTCCGTTCAGGCTCTCAGTGGATTGGTGATGGCCACTCGCATTGGGAGCACAATCTGTTTTACTTAGTCTATCAATTCAAATGCTAATCTCATCCGGAAGTACCCTCACAGACACACCCAGGTATCTGGGCATCTAATGGCTCAGTCAAGCAGACACATAAAATGAATCATCACACACCTCATGGAGGGAGCATGTCTGCATATACTATTTGGAACTATTCAATAAAAGCAATTCGACTCCTCTCACCCATTCTTTTTTAATTAATTCAAACATTTATTAACATTAGCATGGATGGATTCATGCATATTTATTATATAGGTTAGGTTATTTTACTGAATAGATATATCCCAAAAGAAAGTCCAGCATTATGATTTCTGTGAAGCAGTATAAGCATTTTGGCTGCTATTAGAAAATCCCACAGAGTGAGTGGCTTATAGCAATGGAAGTTTATTTCTCACAGTTCTGGAGACTGGAAGTCCAAGTTCAGGGTGGTAGTATGGTCGGGTTCTGCTGAAGGTTGCCGACTGCCACTTCTCACTGTGGCAGGTTCTGCCCTTATGACCCAATCACCTAGGCCCCACTTCCTAATACCATCAATAGGGGGTTAGGTTTCAATATATGTATTTTGGGGGGACGCAAACATTCAGGTGATAGCAAGTGCTATTACATTGTCTATATATATTACATAGTTAGATATACCATATAACTATGGTATATTAGACAATGTTTTCATATAATGCATTTACTCATGGTATAGTATAAGACAACATCATAATTTCAGAGGATTTAATTGCATACATGGAAACCCCTTGAGAGAGAAATAAAAAGCATAAGTTAGGTGTTATTGAAAGGACCATGAAAAATTATTGCTACTATTCAGAAAGACTATTAGCAAAATCCTTTATAATGAAGCCAAAGTATGGGATTTAGAGAAAAAAATGTGTGTTTCACTTGAGAGCCCATTGCCTATAGCACACCTTTCCCCATTATCTGACTCTGACTCTATGGAAGGCGTTTTGCAACTCTAGCATTTCGGTAATGATAGTATTGCAATAGAACCCTCGTTCACACACAAACAAATGAATTCTGTTTTGGCGAGAGAAACTTTTGTCTCCATTTGAATCTTCATTTTTTTAACACTCATGCCCTATAAATGTGACAAAGAGGTGTATGTTGACCTTGTCACGTCTAATTTCAGTGCAGTGTGGGGAAGACAGTCCCATTACATAAAGGAGGAAGACTGAGTTGGAGGGGAGATGAGAGGTATATGAGTTGAGTATCAAGAATTCTTTGTAGAACTTTGATGCAAAGAGGAGAATATACATAAAGAAGACAGTTCCTAGAAATGTGGAGAAGTGTCCAGGGCTTTAAATCATGTTTCAAAATCACCAGTGACTAGAGACATGAGCAGGTTGAAATCTTAATGGGAAGGAGCCATCTCTTCTTAGATTTAACACCTGAATTTACCACACCACCCTTTTCACACTTTACTTTCTTGTTTTCATTCTGGAGAAGCCTAAAATTTAACCAAAGGGATAGTGCAGTTTGATCTTAATACCTGCCAACAGTATGAGTGGATGGATGAAAAGATGAATGGGTGGATGGGTGGATGGACAGATGGATGGATGGATGGATGGATGCATACACGCATGCACGCACAGATGCAGGATGTGTCAAATATGTGCTGGGAATACAGATTTTTGTGCCCCAGGGCAGAGCTCTTCGTGTAGATGATTGAACCCGTGGTGTTGGGTAGCTGAGAGGATGCAGTTTCTCAAGATTCTGCAAGTGATGGCTGCAAGTTGAAGGCCCTCAACTTCAGTATTCAGAAGCAGATTTAGGGAACTGCTACACCTTAAGTCCTGGAGGGGTCCAACTCTGACTTGAGCAGGTGAGTTTACAGACAGGCTTGCTTTCCATAGATGGGGCGGGATGCAGATGGGATTCTGGTCTGCTTAGAAGTATGTTGTGGTCCAGCTCTTGTGCTATTCAAAAAGTCTTAAGAAATTATAGATCTGGCTCCTCTTTAAACTTGAACCTAACGTATGTCACAGAGAGATATTTGTAATCTCCTAGGTATACACACTGTCATTAGGAGCTCCCAGAAGACAGACAGGCAGACAGACACACACACACGCACATGCTCAACCTGGAATGTACCTGTGGGCAGGAGCAGTAGGAGACTCTGCAAACTCATGTGCCTGTTGCTCAATATTTATTAGTCTGCATATGTAACCGGACTTTATTGCATTAAAAAATGATGGCAATGATGATTAGCACTGTATGTATTCTAGGGAAAATTTTTAAAAATTATCTTAATGTCCAGCTAACCATGATGACGATGAGATAATTTAGTTACACAATAGTTACTCAATATGGGTGAGCATTTGGGAAGTCAACGCTCTGTAATATTGCTGGTGGGATGCCAATCAGTACACCATTCTTCCAGGTTGATTGTCGATGTCCATTAAAGAGCTGTGCACTCCTAGTCTGTATGTATTTGAGACTTACTCCTTCAGGTAATTTTATCTTCAGCATGACATCTGTCCCTCTGTTAGAGAGTGCATATTCCTTACGATACAGGTTGTGTGGGCATTCCACTTTCAATAGCACTGACCTAAACACACTTCCTTGTGTTTATAGGATAGGAAATTGAGGTCCAAAGAGTTTCACTGATGAGCAGGAAAACAGGCAGGACTAGTAGCCTGGCTTCAGAGGTAAAGATACAGATTTTGGATTTCAAAATTAATGTATTTGTTACAAAAATAAATGCAGTGTAGAAATTTATATTTATTAGGGAGTATTTTCTTCCATATTTCTTTCATCTGATACACAGCAAGATAACCATCTTTTATAATTAAATTGATATTTTCCAGATATATTCTGTGTATATAGTACTATAGAGATAGATTAACATGAACATATATATTTCCTCAGAATTTGATATATATTGTTTTCAGCACTTTTTAACCACACACATATACTATACGTGTAATTTATTTTTATACTTTAATCTTTGCATATTTGAATGTGATGCATAGTTCTTAATTTAGTAACTGTAGACATTGAAAAAATTTTAGGCGATCAGATTTATTTATAGATAATATTAAGCATTTTTAAAATAAAATATGTTCTAAATACTTTTCCAGTAATTCACATTTCTTTACATGTAACATTTTTGTTTGGTATAAACAATGTCTTTTTACATTTCCATTTCTTTCTTTCTTTTTTTTGCCAGACACTGTTCATTTTCTTTTTAATTTTTAAAATTTTAATGCAGTTCAGATCAGCATGTCTGGTTAATTTTAGCTCCTTCACTCCCCTTTACCCCGTCTACCTCCTCCCTCCCACCTCCTCACTACCCTCTGGTAACCACTAGTCTATTGTCCATTTCCATGAGTCTCTGTTTGTTCATCCTGTACATTTGTTGCTTTTAGGTTTGTATCCCACATATAAGTGATATCATGTGATTTTCGATTTTTTCTGTCTGGCTTATTTCACTTAGCATGAATCTTGAGGACCATCCATGTTGTCACAAAAGGCAGTATTTTGTCTCTTCTTATGGCTGAATAATATTCCATTATATATATGTACTACGACTTCTTTAGTCAATCATCTATCGTAGGACACTTCGGTTGCTTCCATGTCCTGGCCACTGTGAATAATGCTGCTATGAACATTGGTGTGCAGATCAGTTTTTGGATTTGAGTTTTCAAGTCTTTGGGGTAAATACTCAGTACAGGGATTGCTGGATCATATGGTAGATCAATTCTTAGTTTTTTGAAGAAACTCCATACTGTTTTCCATAGTGGCTGTATCAATTTACAGTCTCACCAGAAGTGTATGAGGTTTCCTTTTTCTCCACATCCTCACCAATATTTGTTATTATTGTCCTCTTGATTATAGCTATTCTTACAGGTGTGATATGGTATCCCATTGTGGTTTTGATTTGCATTTCCCTAATAGCTAGTGATGTTGAGAATCTTTTCACATATTTATTGGCCATTTGTATGTCCTCTAGAGAGAAGTGTCTGTTCAGGTCCTCTGCCTATTTTTTGAGTGGATCATTTGTTTTTGTTGTTATTGAGTTGTATGAGTTCTTTGTTAATTTTGGATATTAAGCCCTTATCAGAGGCGTTACTTGCAAATATATTTTCCCATTCAGATGGTTATCTCTTTACTTTGTTGATGGTTTCTTTTGCTGTGCAGAAGTTTTTAGCTTGATGTAGTCCCATTTATTTATTTTTTGCTTTTACTTCTTTGCCTTTGAGGTCAAATTCATAAAATCCTCTTTAAGCCCAGGGTCCTTGAGTTCAGTTCCTATGTTTTCTTCTCTGCCTTTTATTGTTTCAGGTCTTATATTCAGGTTCTTAATCCATTTTGAGTTAATTTTGGTGTGTGGTGATAGACGACAGTCTAGTTTCATTCTTTTGCAGGTGGCTTTCTAGTTTTCCCAGCACCATTGATTGAAGAGGCTTTCCTTTCTCCACTGTATGTTTTTGACATTTTGTCGAAAATTATTTGCCCGTATGAACATGAGTTCACTTCTCCACTTTCGAATCTATTCCACTGGTCCGTGTGTCTCTTTTTCTGTCAATACCATGCTATTTTGATTGTTGTCACTTTGTAGTATATTTTGAAGTCAGGCAGAGTGATGCCTCCAGCCTAGTTCTTTTTTTCTTTTTTTCAGAATGGCTTTGGCGATTATGGGTCTTTTGTGCTTCCAAGAAATCTGATGACTTTTGTTCTATATCTTTAAAAAATGTCTATGGGATTTTGATGGGGATTGTATTAAATCTATATAATGCTTTAGGTAATATGGTCATTTTAACTATGTTGATTCTTCCAATCCAAGAACACGGAATACCTTTCCATTTCTTTGTATCTTCTTTGATTTCTTTTCATAGGGTCTTATACTTTTTATTATATAGGTCTTTCACATGCTTTGTTAGATTTATTCCTAGTTATTTTATTATTTTTCTTGCAATTGCAAAAGGAATCATTTTTTCCAATTCTTTTTCTGACACTTCATAATTAGAGTATAGGAATGCTATGGATTTTCGAACGTTGATTTTGTATCCAGAAACTTTACTGTATTTGCTTATTGTTTCTAATAGTGTTCTTGTGGAGTCTTAAGGGTTTACTATATAGAGAATCATGTCATACACAAATAGTGACAGTTTGACTTCTTTGTTTCCTCTTTGGATGCACTTTATATTTTTCTCTTGCCTGATTGCACTCACTAGGACCTCCAATATTATATTGAATAACAGTGGTGATAGTGGACAGCCTTGCCTTGTTCCTGATCTTACAGGGAAGGTTTTTAGTTTTTCACCATTAAATATAATGCTGGCTGAGGGTTTGTCATAGATGGTCTTTATTATGTTAAGGTATTTTCCTTCTATACTGATTTTGTTGAGTGTTTTGATCATAAATGGATGCTGTATCCTGTCAATGGCTTTTTCTGCATCTATTGATATGATGATATGATTCTTATTTTTTAATTTATTTATGTGATGTATCACATTAATCTGTTTGTGTATGTAGAATCATCCCTGTGCCTTTGGGATGAAGCCCACTTGATTGTGGCATATAAACTTTATACTGCTGTATTTGATTCGCTAGTATCTTATTTAGGACTTTTGCATCTGTGTTCATGAGAGATTTTGGCCTATGATTTTCTTCTTATGTGTTATCTTTACCAAGTTTTGGTATCAGGAGTTATATTGGCCTTATAAAATGAGTTGGGAAGTATTGCCTTCTCTTCGATTTTTTGGAGAAGTTTGAGGAGAGTAGGTATTAAATCTTCTTTGAATGTTTGGTAGAATTCACTGGTGAAGCCATCTGGTCCTGGACTTTTACGTTTTGGTAGGTTTTTGATGGTCATTTCAATTTCCATACTGCTGATTGGTCTACTTAGGTTTTCCAATTCTTCTTGATTCAGTCTAGAAAGATTGTACTTTTCTAAGTACTGATCCATTTCTTCTAGGTTATTAAATTTGGTGTTATATACTTTTTTATAGTATTCTTGTATGATCCTTTGTATTTCTGCTATGTCAGCCGTAATTTCTCTTTCATCCCTGATTTCGTTTGTGTCCTTTCTCTTTTTTTCTTTAGTGAGCCTAACCAGGCGTTTGTCAATTTCATTAAATCTCAGAACCAGCTCTTTGTTGCATTCATTTTTTTATTTTTTTTGTTTTGTTTTCAATTTCATTTATTTCTGCTTAATTTTGATTATTTCTTTCCTTCTGATGACTTTAGGATTCATTTGTTCTTCCTTTTCCAGTTTTTTAAAGAAGTGTTAGGTTGTTTATTTGGGCTCATTCTTGTTTTTGGAGATAGGCCTGCAATGATATGAACTTTCCTCTTATGACCGCTTTTGCCATGTCCCAAAAGTTTTGATATGTTGTAGTATCATTAAAATTCATTTCTATGTATCTCATGATCTCTCTTTTTATTTCTTTTCGGACCCAGTTATTCTTCAATAGCATGTTGTTTAATCTCCATGTATTTGTGGTTCTTCCTGATTTCTTTTTGCAGTTCATCTCTAGTTTCAAAGCATTGTGATCAGAGAATATGGTTGGTATGATTTCAACCCTCAAATTTTTGCGGCTATCTCTGTGTCCCAGTATGTGGTTGATTCTTGAGAATGTTCCATGTGCACTAGAGAAGACTATATAAGCAGCTGTTTTGGGATGGAAAGTTCTGTAAATGTCAATTCTGCTCAATTGGTCTAATGTGTCATTTAAGGATGTTATTTCCTTATTGATTTTCTGTTTGGAAGACCTGACCATACCCAACAGTGGGGTATTTAGGTCCCCTACTCTGATAGTGTTTTAGTCTGTTTCTCCCTTTAGTTATGTTATCAATAGCTTTATATATTTCGGGCATTCCTGATTGGGAGCATAGGTATTATTAATAAGTGTTATGTCTTCTTGGTGCATGATTCCCTTTATCATTATGAAGTGTCTCTCAGTATTTTTCTTTATCTTTTTTATTTTGAAGCCTATTGTGTCTGATGTTAGTACCGCTACGCCCGCTTTTCTCTGAATGCCATTTGCTTGAAATATAATTTTCCATGCTTTCACTTTGAGTCCATATTTGTCTTTGGAACTGAGATGTGTCTCACAGAGGCAGTATATGGTTGGGTTTTGTTTTTTGATCCATTCTGCAACTCTGTACCTTTTCATTGGTGAGTTCACTCCATTTACATTTAGAGTGATAATTGATATATGAGGTCTTCTAATAGCCATTTTATCTTTTGCTTTCTGGTAGCTTGGTGTTTCCATTGTTTCCTTGTCCTTGTGTTTCTGTTTTCTTTATTTTGGTTGGCTTTTGTGTGTTTTGCCTCTGGTTCTTCTTGTTTTATATTATATACTTCAGTTCTGAATCTTTGGAGCATGGTGAACATTACGAATATGTAAAGGATAGTTAAATATATACAGTTATCCGTTTTCTTCTGCGCATGCCTTATCTCTATTCCTCTTTGTGAATTTAGATCTTTGAATCCTCCCCTTTTCAGTCACTGTTATCTCAGTTTGTCCCCATGTATGCTGAGCGTTCATTATTATCTTGCTATAGCAATTCTCCTCTTATTATTTAAGCTTATAATATTCTGTTCTTAAAAGGATTGCACTCCTCTGCTTCTATTTGCCTGTTTGTCACCTTACTCCTAATTATTATTTTTTAAATCATTTTGTTTGAGATGATCTGACCCCTTTCAGAATTTTCTGTAGTATAGGCCTTGTAGCGGAGAATTCTCTCTATTTTTGTATGTCTGGAAAGGTCTTAATTTCTCCTTCATATCTGAAAGAGAGCTTACTTGAATACATTATTCTAGGCTGGTAGTTCCATTCACTTAATAGTTTAAATATTTGATTCCATTCCTTTCTTGTAAGATTTTCGCTGAGAAGTTCGACAATAATGCAATTTGTTTCCCTTTATAATTTACCATTTTCTTCTCCTTGGCTGCCTTGAGAATTTTGTCTTTGTTGTTGATTTTTGATAATTTTAATACAATGTGTCTTGGTGAAGACCTTTTTGGGTTGAGATAATTGGGTATTCTGTTGACTTCTTGAATTCCGAGCTCTAGCTAATTCCTTAGATTTGGGAAAGTCTTGTTCACTATTTGTCTGAAAATGCTTTCTAGTCCCTGATCCTTTTCCTCGCCTTTGAGAATGCCCATTATTCTTATGTTTCCTCTCCTGATGGTAACAGCTAGTTCTTGAATTTCTCTTTCATTATTTTTCATTCTTCGGTTTTTCTCTTCTTGCTTCTGATTCATTTCTAGATTTCTGTCTTCAATATCACTGATCCTTTCCCCCATTTGGTCAACTATCTTTCTCAAGCTTGCTATTTCATTTTTCCACTCTCGCAGTGTTTTTTTGTCTCCAGAAGATCAATTCTGTTCTTTCTGAGGGTTTCAATCTCCTTGCTAAATAACTCATTCTGCTGATCTTGTTGTTTTTTCAATTCCTGAAATTGTTTTTATGACTCGTTTCGTATCTCAATGAGTTATCGAAAGTACCATCCTGAATTATCTGTACTTTAAGTTACATATTTCTATGTCTGTAAGCTTATTTTCTGGAGATTTTTCCTTTCTTTCTGAGATGCCTTGTCTCCTTGGTTGTACTTGGTGTTTCATGTACTATTTCTTCAACTGGGCATTAATGGAAGTGTATTCTGCTTTTTTTTTTCAGAAAGAAGATTGATTATATAAAGGTCTCTCTTTAGTCTGTTGGAAATTAGGCATTTTTCTTTTTGTTTCCAGTCGGTGACGTCTAAGTCTCTTGGATCCATGCTTTATATAAGGTCTTAATAATGTCTTTTTTTTCTTATAGATTTTTAATCATGGTCGCTACCCTCAGTCTCAGTCCCTGTCAGTGTTAGTGACATTTTCATTAGTGTTTGCTCTGATTCCATAGGGCTCCGTGGTGTTCGGTCTCAGAGGATATGGTGGGAGGGGCTCTCTGGATTGGAGGATGTGGGCTGATGCTCATCCAGTTTTGCAACTGTGGCTGGTATAAATCAACTGTTGTTTCTCTGCTGTCCCCGCTACTCTGACATCCCCACTTTTCTGTTTTATGCTTTAATGCCTCTGCACTGCTGCTGGCAGCTTGGATCTCACAGCTCTCCCAGGCAGGGCTGTTCAGGGAACCCGCTGCAACTTCTCCTCTGCCCCTCCTGCTACAGGGAGCTCCAGTTGCTGTGAGAGGCAGCTTCTTTGTTTCTCCCAGTCCACTGCCCGACACCTGGGGTTCTGACCTGTGGTAGCTATTATATGAAGATCTCATGCTCAGACGTGCTGCTTTGCAGTTTGGGTCTTTTTTATTGAGTTTTAGATATTCAGCTTATCGTCGTTTCAAGGGGAGAGATCTGGGGACGTCTCTCACTCTGCCATGTTTCTGACGTCTCCCTATGTTCATTTTCTAGAAGCTTACTGAGACAGACTTTATACTTGTTTAAGGAATGAAATCAAATATATTTTTCCTACAAGCTTCACTTTATCAACTTCTGAAGGATTATTATTTGTGCAATTCCAGCATTTTTATGAAATCTCCTTATAACTACAGAGATAGGAATTAAGAATGGACAAAAGGAAAAGTGATTTTTATAGACAATTCTGTAAGTATGCCCAACGTGCACAAGCAGGTGTGTCATTCATGACATTCTTTTTAACACAGCTCAGTGTCGTTAGGACTTAGCCTGCATTTTTTTGAAGATCTCACTACTGAAGGTGGCTTGAGAATACAAAGAACTGAGGGCCTTGGCAAGTTGAGTATGGGAGCATTAAGCAGATTTCGCTCTATCTCTAGCCAGTGCATTGATAGAGCTATAGCCACTGCTCTCTTGTTTGAGCTTTGACACATCACACAAGGCTAATGCCTCTACCCTTTTCATGTGAACACCGTTGTCACCCCACTTACACTTCAACATTCTGCTCCTGGTCATCTCTACTCACTCCCACTACCCACATGGCCAACTACTCTGCTCAACCTCCCTAATTCTTATTTTTAATAAAAAAGTTTTTATTTTGAAATTATATGTTCACAGGAAGTTGCAAAAATAATACAGAGAGGTACCGTGTACTCTTTCTCTAGTTTCTCTCAGTGGTAACATCTAACTAAGTATAGTACAATATCAAAACTGGGAAACTGACATCTGTACAATCTACAGAATTTATTCAGATCATCACCCCTTTTACATGCAATCATTTGTATTTATGTGTATAATTCTGTGCAATTTAACCACTCATGTAGATTCATGTAACCACCACAATCAAGATACTGAACTATATTCTATCACAACAAAAATCTCCCATGCTACCCTTTAATGTCACACTCATCACCTTTAACCCTTGGCAACCACTAACCTGATCTCTATCTCAATATTTTTTTGTTTCCAGATGTTATATAAATGCAAGCATGTGGTATGAAACTTTTTTTAAAAATTGAGATAAGTTTTACATAACATAAAGTTAACCACTTTTAAAGTATACAATTCGGTAGCATTTAGTACTTTCACAGTGTTGTGCAATTATCACTTCTATCTATTACCAACATTATTTTCATCATCTGAAAAGGAAACCACATTACCATTAAAAAATCATTCCCTGTGGTAAGTTTGAGAATTTTGAGGTTGATCAAGGAAAAGAGAGGACATCGAGAGTCAGTAACATGCAAGCCTTATTTGGCCAGTGATTGGATAGGTTTGTGTGAAAGAGAAGTCCCTCCTAGCAAGGCACCATTCAGAGACAGTGGCATGAGGCTACCACCCACAAGAGGGCCAAGAAACTCTCATGAGAAAGAGAGAAATCAGAGAGGAGGCTTATGTGTCTAGGTAATGTCATTCCGCAGTGGTGTGGGGAGTCTGTGGATCAGAGACCTCTAAAGGGCAGCAGCAATTTGGAGTCTTTTTATATTTTCAGGGTTTATCTCATACATGGTTATGTGTTGGGTGAAGTCTTGTGGAGTAGGTCAAGTCGATAGATCTAAATAGATAACAAATATTTTTTGGGATATATTTAAAGTAATTGAATATGTTTAAATTTGAGTTTGGCACCAGTGAGCTTTGGACTAATTATTGTAGCCTGCTGTGGAGAAATAAACAATGTGGGGGTCATTTTAGGCTAATAAACAGAGGCCATCTCTAGCCCATTTATGTAACACTCTTCATCCCCTTCTATCAGCTTATGACAACCACTAGTCTGCTTTCTGTTTTTTTGACTCTACCTATTCTGGATATTTCACATAAAAGGAATCATACAATATTTGACCTTTTGTGACTGGCTTTTTTCTCTTAGCTAAATGTTTTTGAGATTTTTTCACTTTATAACATGTATCAGTATTGCATTCCTATTTATGGCTAAATGATATTCCATTGTAGGGATATACCACATTTTATTTATTAATTGATCAATTGATGGATCTTTGGGTTGTTTATACCTTTGGGTTATTATGAATAGTACTGCTATGAATATTCATGTACAAATATTTGAATGCCTGTTTTCAGTTCTTTTGGGATATAAGGATTGGAATTGCTGGGTGATACAGTCATTATATTTTTAACTTTTGGAGAAACCACCAAACTTTTTCACAGTGACTGCATCATTTTACATCCCACCAGCAATGTACAAGGGTTCCAGTTTCTCTACAAACTTGCCAACTCTTGTTATTTCTGTTGTTTTTGAATTACAGCATCTGAGTGAGTGGGAAGTAGTATTTCATTGTGGTTTTGATTTGCATATCTATAATGACTAAGGATATTGAGCATCTTTTCACATGCCTATTGGCCTTTTGTATATCATTTTTGCAATAATGTCTATTCAGGTCCTTTGACTATTTAAAAAAATTTTCTCCTGGTTCTTTTTCTTAAATTTTAGTTTATTAGTAGTTTCAAGTACATAGTACATTGATCAGACATTTGTATAGTTTATAAACGATACCACTAATTGCTCTTTCTCTCCTCTAGCTCTCCATCTAGCCATTACATTAATGCTGACTGCATTCCCTATGCCATGCTCCCCATCCCCACGACCATCTATCAACTACTAATTTGTACTTCTTTAACCCTTCACCCCTTTCTCCCAGCTCCCAACACCCCTCCCCTCTGGCCATCACAAGATTGTCCTCTGTATTTTGAGTCTGTTCTTGATTAGTTTGTTCTTTTTGTTCCTTAGATTCCGCATGTAAGTGAAATCATATGGTATTTATCTTTCTCTGTCTGACTTATTTCACTCAGCATAATAACCTCTAGGTCCATCCGTGTCATTGCAAATAGTAGGGTTTCATTTTTTTAATGACTAATGTTCCATTGTATATATGAACCATAACTTCTTTATCCAATCATCTGTTGATGGGAATTTAGATTGCTTCCATATCTTGGCTATTATAAATTGTGCTGCTATGAATATTGGGGTGCATAGATTTTTACAAATTATCGTTTTGGTTTTCTTTGAATAAATACCAAGAAGTGCAATTGCTGGGTCAAAAGGTATATCCATTTCTAATTTTTTTGAGAAACCTCCAGACTGTTTTCCATAGTGGTTGTACCAATATGCCATCCCACCAACAGTATATGAGAGTTCCCTTTTCTCTGCATCCTCGCCATCACTTGTTGTTCTTTGGTTTATTGATGATAGCCATTCGGACAGGTGTGAGGTGATATTTCACTGTGATTTTAATGTGCATTTCTCTGATGATTAGTGACCTTGAGTATCTTTTCATATGTCTCTTAGCCATCTGTCTTCCCTCTTTGGAGAAATACTTATACAGATATTCTCATTTTCTAATTGGATTTTTTTTATTGTTGAGTTCTATAAGTTTCTTATATATTTTGAATATTAACCTCTTATCTGATGTATCATAAGCAAATATCTTCTCCCATTCAGTTGGTTGTCTTTTTGTTTTGTTGATGGTTTCCTCTGTTGTACAAAAACTTTTTAGTTTGATATAGTCCCGTTTGTTTATTTTTTCTTTTGTTTCCATTGCCCAGGGAGATATATCTGAGAAGAAATTACTATTAGTAGTATCAGAGAGTTTACTGCCTATGTTTTCTTCTAGAAGTTTTATGGTTTGGGGTCTTACATATAAGTCTTTAATCCATTTTGAGTCTATTTTTGTATATGGTGTAAAAAGATAATCCAGTTTTATTTTTTGCAAGTATCTGTCCAGTTTTTTCTATACAATTTGTTGAATTACTATCTTTACCCCATTGTGTATTCTTACTTTCTTTGGCATAATTAAGTGAATGTATAGGTGTGGATTTATTTCTAGGCTGTCTATTCTGTTCCATTGATCAATGTATCTGATTTTATGCCAGTAACATGTTGTTTTGATTACTGTAGACTTGTAGTATAGTTTGATATGAGGTAGTGAGATACCTCCAACTTTGTTCTTCTTTCTCAAGATTGCCGTGGCTATTTGGCATTTTTTATGGCTCCATATAAATTTTAGGACTATTTGTCCTAACTCTCTGAAAAATGTCATTGGTATTTTGATAGGGATTGGATTGAATCTATAGATTGCATTAGGCAGTATGGCCATTTTAATGATATTGATTCTTCCTTCCCATGAATATGGTATATGCTTCCATTTATTTGTATCTTCTTTAATTTCTTTATTCAATGACTTATAATTTTCTGTCAACAGGCTTTTTACTTCTTTGGTTAATTTGATTCCCAGGCATTTTATTGCTTTTGATTCAGTTGTAAATGGGATTGTTTTCTTAATTTCTCTTTCTGAAAATTCATCATTGGTGTATAAAAATGCCACAGACTTGTGACTGTTAATTTTGTATCCTGCTACTTTACTGAATTCATTGATCAGTTCTAACAGTTTTTTGGTGGAATCTTCAGGGTTCTCTACATATAGTATCATGTCATCAGCAAATAACGAGAGTTTTACTTCTTTCTTTTCAATTCGGATATTTTTTATTTCTCTTTCTTGTCTGATTGCTGTGGCTAAGACTTCCAATACATGTTGAAGAGGAGTGGTGAAAGTGGGCATCCTTGTTTTGTTCCTGATGTTAGGAAAACACTTCGAGCCTTTCTCCATTCAGTATGATGTTAGCTGTAGTTTTGTCATATATGGCCTTTATTGTGTTGAGGTATGTTCCCTCTATTCCCACTTTGCTGAGAGTTTTTTATCACAAATGGATACTGGATTTTGTTGAACACTTTTTCTTCATCTGTTAATATGATCGTGTGGTTTTTATCTTTCAATTTGTTAATGTGGTGTATGACATTAATTGATTTGCAGATATCATACCAACCTTGCATCCCAGGAATAAATCTAACCTGATCATGGTGTATGATATTTTGAATGTATTGCCGAATTCAGTTTGCTAATATTTTGTTGAGGATTTTTGCATCAATGTTCATAAGAGATTATTGGCCTATAGTTTTATTTTTTTAATGTCATTGTCTGGTTTCGGAATCAAGGGAATGATAGCCTCATAAAAGAAGTGAGGGAGGCTTCCCTCTTCTTGAATTTTTGTGGAATAGTTTGAAAAGAACGGGTGTTAATTTTTCTTTGACTGTTTGGTAAAATTCTCTCTAAGGGTTTTTCAAGTTTGTTTATCCTTCAGAGAACCAGCTTTTGGTTTAATTAATCTTTTATAGTGTTTTTCTAGACTCTATCTCATTTATTTCTGCTCTGATCTTTATTATTTCCTTCCTTCTATTTGCTTTGAGCTTTGTTTGTTATTCTTTTTCTAATTCCTTTAAGTATATGGTTATATTGTTTATTTGAGCTTTTTCTTGTTTCTTGAGGTAGGTCTCTATTGCTATGAATTTCCCTCTTAGGGCCACTTTTGCAGTGTCCCATAGATTTTGAGTTGTGTTTTCATTTTCATTTGTGTCTAGTTATTTTTTGATTTCTTCCTTGATCTCATTGATAACCCATTCATGTTTAGTGGCATGTTATTTAGCCTCTGTGTATTTGTGTATTTTTCAGTTTTTATCTTGTAGTTGATTTTTAGTTCCATATCATTGTTATTGGAGAAGACAGTTGATATGATTTCAATCTGCTTAAATTTATCCAGACTTGTGTTTTGTCCTAACGTGGTCTATCCTGGAAAATATTTCATGTGCACTTGAGAAGAATATTTTGCTGCTTTGGGGTAAAATGCTCTGAAAATATCTATTAAATCCATCTGATCTAATGTGTTTTTTAGGCCCATTGTTTCCTTGTTGATTTTTTGTCTTGAACAGCTGTCCATTGGTGTCAATGGGGTGTTAAAGTCTCCTACTATGAGTGAATTACTGTTGATCTCTCTTTTATCTCATTCAATAATTGTTGTATGTATGTGGGTGCTCCCTTGACCATTTTTAAATTGTATTGTTTGTCTTTTGTTGTTGAGTTTTAAGAGTCTTATATATACTGCATATTAGACCTCTATCAGATGCATAATATGCCATTGTTTTCTCCCATTCTATATGATATATTTTCACTTCTTGATAGTTAACTTTGGTACACAAAACATTTTAATTTTGATGAAGTACAACTTATCTGCTTTTTCTTTTGTTGCTTATGCTTTTAGTATTTTTAATAGTAATTTGTTGCCAAATTCAAGGTCATGAAGAGTTACCACTGTGTTTTTTCTAAGAATTTTTTGTAGCTTAAGCTCTTAAATTTGGATCTTTGATACATTTTAAGTTAATATTTGATTGTGGTATGAAGTAAGTGTCCAACTTTATTGTTTTGCATGTGAATATCTAGCTGTTACAGCACCGTTTGTTGAAGGGACTATTCCTTCTCCATTGAACGATCTTGTCACCCATGTGGAAAATCAACTGGCCATATGTATAAAGGTTTATTTCTAGACTCTGAATTCTAATCTCTTATTTTATTTATCTACTTTTGTGTCAGTACCACATTCTTCTTATTATTGTAGCTTTGCAATAAGTTTTGAAATTAGGAAGTGTGAGTCTTCCAACTTTGTTTTTTTCTATATTATTTTGGACATTTGGGTTCCTTGTAGTTCCCTATGACTTCTAGGATCAGATTTTCAATTTCTGCAAAAAATATAATCGTGATTTTGATGGAGATTACATTGATTAATGTGGGTAGTATTACAATCTTTTGTTGGTTTTAAATAATTATTTTTCTTATCTGTCGTTTATTAATTAATTTATTTTAATTAGTTTCAAGTATGCAGTATATTGGTTAGACATCTATATCATTCATAAAACAATCCCCCAAATTGCTCCCTCCCTCCTCTGACTCTCCACTTAGCCAACTGCATTTCCTATGCCATGCTCCCCATCCCTGTGACCATACGTCAGCTACTAATTTGTACTTCTTTAATCCTTCACTCCATTCTCCCAGCCTCCCAAATTTCCCTCCATCACCAAATTGTCCACTATATTTGTGATTCTGCTTTCGATTAATTTGTTCTTTTTATTCCTTATATTTCGCATGTAAGTGAAATCATATCGCATTTATTCTACTCTGTCTGACTTAAATACCTTCTAGGTCCATCAGAGCAATATCTTTTTCCATCCTCTTCCTTTTATTCAGTGTGTGTCTCTTAATCTGAAGTGACTCTTTCCTAGGCAGCATTTGCAGGGTTTTGTTTTCTTATCCTTTCAGCCACTCTATCTTTTGATTGGAGCACTTAATTCTTTTCCATTTAAGGTACTTATTGATAGGAATGTAGTTGTTATCATTCTTTATTTCTGTTTTTGATACATGTTTTTTCTTCTTAAAGAAGTCCCTCCAACATTTCCTGTAATACTGGCTTGGGGTGATAAATTCTTTTAGCTTATTTTTGTCCGGGAAGCTCTTTGTCTGTCCTTCAGCTCTAAATAATAGCTTTGCTGGATAAAGTATTCTTGGTTGTAGATCCTGGATTTTCATCATGTCGAATATTTTGTGCCAAACCATTCTGTCCTGCATAGTTTCTTTTGAGAAATCAGCTGCCAGTCTTATGGGTGTTCCCTTATAAGTAATTATCTGTTTTCTCTTGCTGCTTTTAATATTCTTTCTTTGTATTAACATTTCACATTTTAATTATGATATGTTTTCGTGTGGGGCTCTTTGGATCCCTAATTTTTGGAATTCTCTGAGCTTCCTGAGGTTTTATGTCCATTTCCTTCACCAGGTGAGGGAAATTTTCCATCATTATTTCTTCAAATGGTTGTTCAACATCTTGATTTTCTTCAGTTACACCGATCAGATGGATATTTGGACCCTTAATAGTGTCCCATATTCTCCTTAAATGATTTTTATAGTCTTGGCATCTTATCTCTTGTCATTCTGATTGCATGTCTTTGGCTTTCTCATCC
Organism: Pteropus medius; assembly: GCF_902729225.1. Taxonomy (NCBI): domain Eukaryota; kingdom Metazoa; phylum Chordata; class Mammalia; order Chiroptera; family Pteropodidae; genus Pteropus; species Pteropus medius. The sequence continues at coordinate 148,950 of NW_024345505.1, forward strand.
TTTAGATAAAGCATTTGATCCTTTTCTTTATTCATTTTGTTTATTCCATTTACTATACTTCTCATCTCAGATAACACATTCTCCATTTCACACTGGTTCCCTTTTATAATTTCCATTTCCATTTTTATGTTTTTTATCTCTCTGTTGGAGTTCTCTACACTTCCCAGAAGTTCATTGTGCATCTTTATTTTTTTATTTTTTTATTTTTTAATCCCTACAGCACCTGATATTCCTAAATTGTCTCCCATTCAAGAACTAACCAGGCCCGACCCTGCTTAGCTTCTGAGATCAGATGAGATTGGGCACATTCAGGGTGGCATGGCCATAGGCCCTTATTGTGAATCTTTATAACCAGTGTTTCCAACTCTGCATCTGTTAGATTACTGGACTCCATTATATCTGGATCTCTGTTCTATTCTCTCATATGGTTTCTGCTTCTTTGTCTTCCCATTTTGGCTGCCTTTCTTTGTCTGTTTCTATGTACTAAGCAAAGCTCCTAAGTCTTCCAGTCTTATTAGTGTGGATTTGTGAAGTAGGTATCCAGTGGCACAGTCCTGAAAGTGGTTCAGCTGTAGGCCAAATTTAGCCCAAGCCTCTGCCCCTTCGGGGCCACCTGTTAAGATTCCGAAAGCAATCCACAGATGCTGTGCTTATAGTTGCCTTAAAAGGCCACACCAGAAACCGAGGCCAGCTGCCTCCTCCAGTGTGAATCTTAGCAATGAGCACCTGACTTGCTGAGGATATGCCTGGATGTGGCTTTGGTGGGGCCACAAGTTGGGGGAGGTGGAATTTTAGGGAATCCTCTGGGTGGAGCAACCTCTGTTATCCAGTTTGATGACGTCTGGGCTATGGCGGTGCTGTGTCCCGAGCACTGGTAGCGGGGAGGGCTCAGTAGGAAACAATGGATACCTTCGGCACTTCTGTACCCAGTGAGTCTTGCTTTTGCTCTCACTCTGACAACATCTCCTTTTAAGTCCCTGGTGCCCCCTGCACGCAGCTGAAGGGGCACTGGTGCTCAGAGTGAACACCTCTGTCACAGCGAAAGTACGCTCATGGACACGGTCCCCGTAAGAGGTGTCTGCTGCTGCTGTTGCCTCTGTCTCACTCAGCTGCTCGAGACCGGGCAGCCTCGCGTCCTTGCCCCATCCTACCTTCTGTTGTTGCAGGGTGATTTCTTGGATTTCTCCCTAGTTGTATGGCTTGTTCATCCCAGGCGATTTTTCCTTGCTTCTGCTCCTTGTTTCCATCACAACTTTGATTTGGTTACCAGAGGGATGAACAGAGCCTCTATCACCTATGCCATTTTTTTTCCTCCTCAAATTTCAGCTTTATTGGGTTGTAAATGACAAGTAAAATTTTAAGATATTTAAAGTGTACATCATGGTGACTCGATATAAGTATATTGTGAAAGAATTCTCCCCATGTAGTTAATTAGTGTATCCATCACTTCGCATATTTATTTATTTTTGGTAAGAACATTTAAGTTGTACTCTCTTAGGAAGTTTCAATTACACAGCACAGTATTATCAACTACAGTCACCATGTTTTACATTAGATCCTCAGACCATATTCATCTAGTACCTGAAAATTTGTACTCTTTTACCAACCTCCCCCTATTCCCCCACCTCACCGCCTCCCAGTCCATGGTAGCCATTTTTCTATACCGTTTTTATGATTTTGACTTTTTTTTTTAAAAAAGATTCTACATGTAGTTGATACCATGCAGTATGTCTTTCTCTATCTAGCTTATTTCACTTAGCATTGTGCCCTCAAGGTCCATCTGTGTTGCAAATGGCATGATTTCCTTCTTTCTCATGGCTGGAATAAGGTTATTCCAGTGTGTGTAGTGTGTGTGTGTGTGTGTGTGTGTGTGTGTGTGTGGTGATATCTTCTTTATCCACTCATCCATTGGTGAATACTTAAGTTGTTTCCATATTTTGACTATGGTAATAATGCTGTAATGAGCATGGGAGTGCAGATATCTCTTTGATATCCTCTTTTCATTTCCTTTAATATATACCTAGGAGTGAGATTACTGGATCATATGGTAGTTATATTTTTAAATTTTTGAGGCATCTCTATACTATTTTCCATAATGGCTGAACCAGTTTAAGTTCCCATAAATAGTGTACAGGGGTTGCCTTTCTTTCACATCCTCACCAGCATTTGTGATCTCTTGTCCTTTTGATGAATGCCATTCTAACAGGTGTGAGGTGATATTTTATTGTGGTTTTGATTTTTATTTCTATGATTATTAGTGATATTGAACATGACTTGTGTCTTTAAAAATGAAAGAATGTGGACTGGAAATGACTAGAATCAAATAAATATGAATAAATTAAAATATTAATACTAGAGTTCAGTGAGCTTGGAGAGGACATTGTTTCTTGAAATTTTTAATTTATATATTTCTGTGCTGTTTGGGGGTCTTTGGTTATGCATCTAAATGAATTCCTTAATATAGGTCCTACTGAAAAAATGAGGAGTATATTTATTCTATTAATTTTGTTTTACTTGATTGATGCTAATCATTTTCTATTTACTACAATAAAGATGATTTCTTTATTTTTAAGTTATCTTATTTTATTTATCTTTTTCCATAAAACAACATTAGAGCATGATGCTCCTTTAGTCCCTCATCTCCCATTCACCTACTGTCAGTGCTCCCTTAATCCCTTTATTATTCTTTCACTGAGTTAACAATCAGATATATTAATTTCGCTCCTGGTCTTCAATGTCAAGCCCCATTTTTTTTCTCTCCTTCACAAATTTCATTTGCCTCAACCACCTCTGCAATCCCAGTCTTCATTCCAAAGCCCAACAATGTGATGCATTTTTAAGTTAACATACTAATGCTTCTATTTTCTTTCTGAATTTGCAAATGGACAATAGCCAAAACCACCCCACAACTGTTCCAATGGATTCAATATGTTAAAATATCTTCTCATGTAATAATGTATGAGAACAATATGCTAAAATAACATTGAGAAAATACTTATATGGTATTTTAAAATAACCAATGGAAACTAAATGATTTAGTGCAATGCTGTTTTTTAAAAAAACTTGCCTACAGTTTTTTCTCTGAATATATGCATGTTCTAAAAAGAGCCTTTGGTTTCCCAAAATTTAGTTCTGTAAGTTTAAGGTAATCAGGTGGCACCACCCTGGAAGTTTATTTGCAGATGGTTTTGAGGCAGTTTTTCTCAGTTACTTTGGGCATTTTTGAGATCATTTTAAAATAATTTTCTAGTATTCCATAATAATGACAAATAATGATTCTGATGAAGGGGCTCACTATCTTGAATCCTAACTCTAATGTTATTATTTCAGCTTGACACAAACATTATCCAATTCATCATATTAGCAATGAATTTGAAACATCTACTGAAATTATCTCAATTTTTTTCTTTTTTCTTTTAATGCCACAAAATGAAACATGCTTATATTTTACTCAAAACTGGTTTATCCTTTGATGTTCATCTTTTAATGAGAAACCAAATTTGATTGCTAGTATTTTTGTTGGATTATTGTGTCTTCATTTATAAATATGACTGCTCAGAACTCTTTTTAAATATGCCCTCTTCAATAGGTGTTATCATCATCTGATATTTTCTTTAAATAAAAATTCAATTTTTTTCTTTGTAATTTAAACCCATTTAATTAGCAATAGAAATACTTATTTCTAAATAGTCTGATAGAAAATATTCCTGAAAACCTGGACATTTGTGATGATAGTTCATTACTTACCTCAATTTCTTCCTTTCTTCTTAGTCCTTAAAGACTTTGGGGAAGTATTTAATTTCTGTAATTTATTTTATCCACAAATTTATACATTTAATCAATATTTTAGTGTATTACTCTAGTCTTTTAAGGGAATATCTAATTAATTTAACAATATTTTCTATTATTCTCTTTTCTCCCTAAGGAGGTTAGTTAGAGGTGTAATGCATTTTTTTTTCTGCCAACAGCTCTCATGTTTGTTCACCAATTTCACAATTTGAAGGAATTTTTCTGAGATCCAAGTAACATCAAACAATTAAATTTGGAAAATGTTTAAGGATGTATTGCATTTTAATAAACATTTTCATTTATTTTTGTGTTATATGTTTGGAGACTGGATTTTGCTATTTCTCCTTTTGCCAATCCGGTGACGTCTTTTGAAATTTACTTTTCATACCATTTTACTGAGGTATGATCAACATACAAAAAGGTGTACATAGTTAATGTATACAACTTTACAAATTTGGAGATACATATACACCTGTAAAACTATCACCACAATCACAGCCACAAACATTCATCACCTCCAAAAGTTTCCTCCCTTCCCCTTTATTTATTATTTTTAAAATGTCTTTTGTGGTAAAAGCACTTAACGTAAGATCTACTCTCTCAGCAAATTTTTAAATATACAATACACCTGGTGCCGAAAAGGTTGGGAACCGCTGCAATACAGTATTGTCAACTATAGGCACTTAGATAAGAACTAGAGGCCGTGGCTGGTCAGCCAGGTCCCTTGTTTTCTAGAAGCATTATGCTTCCTCAAGTCAAAGTCCTTCCTCAAGCCAAGGTGGCCTAGGACAACAGTGCATTCTGAATTAAAGGACAAATGGCTCAAATGTAGCCACCATCATTCCTCTGGCATTATGGGCTTGGGTTATGAAGGTTAGAATTTTTCAAGGGGCTGAAGCTGATATCTCTACAATATTGGTGCTATGAGGACATCTTTAAAAAGTGCTGATGATGGAGGCCATGGGAAGTTCCTAGGTTTCTTGCCTTCTAGTTGTGTCATTCTAAGTAGGAGGATTATCCAGTCACTAAGACGATGTGGTTTATTGACAGGCTTTCCTGAATAGCATTTTATCCAACCAGACATCGAGTTTACCCAAGACCTCATTTGAATGTGAGGCATATATATGAGTCTCACTCTGTCACCAACAGTCATTCTCTTTTTTTCCAAGGTGTTTCCATCATGTCTGAAGTTTCTACTAACTTTTCTATGTTTAGCAAGAAATGTTCTAAGAAAGTTGCCTCTAAAACCCTAAAAAGCAGGAAAAAAGTGAAAGAAACACTGCCATGGAGTTACTTCACCTATGTCTATAGGTTCAGAAGCAGTTTCACTCTGACATGGGCATTTCATCAAAGGCCATGAACATCACAAATTCTTTCCCTGATTACATCTTCAAGTGCATCTCAGAGATAAGACCTCCTACCTGGCCTATTGCAGAAACTCAAATATCACCCCCAGGTAAGTCCAAACAGCCTTGCACCTACTGCTACCCATAAAGGTGGCTGATCACACTGAGTCTGAGGGCACCAAGGCCATCATCAAGTATAGCAAACACCAAAGTCTTTTTCAAATCCACCTATTTTAAAAATATTTATTTTTTAATTATAGTTGACATACAATGTTATATTAGTTTCAGGTATATAACATAGTGATTAGACATTTATATATCTTATGAAGTGTATTTTTTATAATAGGAACTGTAGCCCAGTAAAGTTTAATCTATTTTTATTTTTTAGACATGGCATTCTCATAATCATTCTTATTATGAGCTAAATATTATCATCTTCAGCTTAATATATCTGTAGTGAAATTTGTTCGGAAAAAAATAATGAATTGTGTCCAATAATGTTCTATTTTACTGCTTTACTAAAAGATTATTTTTGGTAGTTATTTTTATAGGTATGCCTTTCAGGGGTTTTGTAAGGTTAAAACTATTTTCATAACAATATTGTTGTTTTTTCACCCTCATTCTTCCATGAATGTACAGTGGAATTTCCAGAGGTACATCATAAATGAGATGTCAATAGATTAAGTCAAAGGTGAACATGAAATTTCAGCTGACTTCTACTTAGCCATGTAGTAAAGAGATTTTCAATATGTAAAACGATGTTAATCTGCTTACTGCTTTATTTTAGGAAAATACAGTTTTTCATGGGAACTTTCATTTTATGTTATCATATAATTAGGTTTGTCAGATTTAGCAAATAAAGTACAGCATACCCAGTGAAATTTGAACTTCAGATAAACAATGAATAAGTTTTTTAATATTAGTATGTTGCATACAATATTTGGGACATACTTTTACTGAAAAAGAGGCTAAATATTTTCAGTTGATGCAATTGCATTGAGGTAAGGAAGTATCTGGAGCATTTTTTGTCTTTTCAGTAGTCAAATCTCTTTAAACATCAACTACCTAATATCTTATATACTTTCAAATAATAATGTGGATGTAAAATTTTCATGTCACTTTGACTCTAACAGTGATGACATTAGCATTTCTTCAGTAAACATGATATTGGACTTTTTTAGGTCTATCTTTTCAAGAGAACATTTTTGTTTTTCTAAGCATCTCAGATAATATAATAAATATAAAACATTAACATACGTACTTTTATCAGGTTTGAAATGGAAATGTTTATCTTTTAGTTTATTATTATAAATCATGTTTATAAATGTTCAAGTATTAAATATTCTAGCATTCTTGGAAGGAAATTTCTAACTAGGAGACACTTTGAAGAATCAGAGGTATGACATGCTTTGATTATTTTTTTAAATTTATTTTTCAATTACAGTTAAAATACAACATTATGTTAGTTTCAGGTGTGCAACATAGTGATTAGACATTTATATAACTTATGAAGTCATCATCCCAATAAATCTAGTACCTATCTGATACCATACATTATCATACAGTTATTACAATATTATTGTAATAATATTACAATAATATTGTAATAATATACCATACAGTTATTACAATATTATTGGCTATAGTCCTTATGCTATACTTTACACCCCCATAACTACTTTATAACTACCAATTTGTATTTTTTGATCCCTTCCCCTTTTTCATTCATCCCCCCAAAAAATGCTCCAGATACTTCCTTACCTCAATGCAATTGCATCAACTGAAAATTGATTGCAAATTGATTGCAAGGCCATCAATTTGTTCTCTGATTTTCTTGCTAATTGGCTGATGTTATTCTAAGCCTGCCATACAATCAGAGGTGACCTGGACAGTTGCAAGTTTATCTGAGATTTTTTTCGTTGCTCCTAAATCAATCACCATTCACATCTATTTCTGAACCTAACTTAAATACAATCCTTATGTAATCACCCTACCTCATTCTCTGACACGCAGACCTCTTTTCTCAAGACAAAGTTGTTGTCACAATGCCTTGAGTAATGATTTTGCTCCTCCTAAGAAGGAGTTAAAGTGTCTGACCAAGAAAAAGAATGTCAGTGTGCTGCTTGGAGCCTGCTAGGACAGTTATTCTATTTACCTGTAGAATGATGCTCTGCCCTCTCGATTCTGCTGTTGAACCTGTTCATTGAGATTTCCATTTCAGTTACTATATTATTCAGGTCTGAAATTACCATTTGGTTTTTATTTATATCTTCTATTTCTTTGCTGAAACTATTCGGCCCTATTACGACCTCACTTTTGAAGCTGTCATCATCATGTGTCCTGCTGTCATCATCATGTGTCCTACTGTCAACAACATTCTCCACCATTAGGGATAAGCTAGTCAACAGATCCAAAGATTTTTTTTGTCCTGTGAATTTATAAAACAAAGGTTATGATAAACTGAGGTGCCTCTTTTTACTGGCAGTCTACAGGTGTTAAATCACAAAGTGAGCCTGTAAGGTTATCCTTTTCCTTTTTTTTTTTCCTATTTTGTTATACCTGTGATCTAAAATTTGTATTTTTTACCCAAATATTACATGACAGGAATTTGTCTTTATTCAAATTAGATGCAGCATGATTTCAAGATGTTTCTTGCTTTTAGATATTTTCTCACTTTATTTTCCATTTTTATCGTATTCTAAATCTCACATATTTCTTACTTTATAATCTGTTTACCAAATCTGTTAATTAATTTCTTCTTTATACATTTTCAGAAGTTTTTGCTTCCTTTTGATAGTGTTCCAAATGAGATTTAGATTTTTTCTAATTTTTTTTTCAAATCAGAAAAAATTTTGCAATCTAGAAATTTTCAAACAGGAAAATATATTGAAATTGCATTGACTTTACAGATTTAGTTAGGGGCAAATTAACATTTGAGTCTTCTTACCAAGAAAGCTTGTTGATGACTTTATTCATACTTCCACTTATGAAATCCATACAGATTTATATTTCTCTCCATTATAGTTCATACATATTTTTCATTGAGTTCATCCCTGCTATTGTTAAAGGGTTATTTTCCAGAAAGTAAAATCATGATTCTCATACACTTGTAGAAAAATATGTCTTAAAAGTTTTATTTTACTCACAATGAAGAAATTGGGAAGATGTTATAACTTGTTCAAAGGGGAATCCAAAACACATCACATTTAGAGATCAGGAATATTGAAATAAATGTTTAAATGAAAACGAAAACAGTTTTTCCACTGAATAAGTGGTTTTCTCTTCCCAGAACAAAATTCACTCACTTATCTATAGACAAAGCTTATTTTTTATGTATAAATTTTATTTTATTTATCTTTAAAATTTTATTTATTTGTTTGTTTATATTATAGTGACATTGATTAACAAAATCCAGTAAGTTTCAAGTGTACAATTAAACAGTAAGTCATATATATTTTGCATTGTATGTTCACTCATAGTTAAATTTCTGTCACCACATATTCCTTTTTATCTCATCTACCTCCCCTCTCCTGCCTACTCTCTGGTACCCACTAGTCTATTGTCCATGTCCATGAATCTCTGTTTGTCATGTTTGTTTGTTGCTTTTAGGTTTATATCCTACATATAAGTGATATGTGGTTTTCAACATTTTCTGCCTGGCTTATTTCTGCTTGGCATGATTATCTCAAGGTCTGTCCATGTTGTTGCAAATGGCAGTATTTCATCTCTTCTTATGGCTGAGTAGTATTCCATTGTATATATGTACCACAGCTTCTTTAGCCAATCATCTATCATAGGACACTTCGGTTGCTTCCATGTCCTGGCCACTATGAATAATGCTGCTATGAACATCGGTGTGCATATATGTTTTCAGATATATGTTTTCAAGACTTTGAGGTAAATACCCAGTAGAGGAATTGTTAAATCTTATGGTAGATCAATTCTTGTTTTTTTGAGGAAACTCCATGCTGTTATTCATAATGGCTGTACCAATTTGCAGTCCCACGACCAGTATATGAGGATTCCTTTTTCCCCACATCTTCTCCAACACTTGTTATTACTTGTCCTGTTGAGAACAGCTATTCTAACAGCTGTTGTGGTGTTGATTTGCATTTCTCTAATAGCTAGCTATGTTGAGCATCTTTTCATATGTTTGTTGATCATTTGTATGTCTTTCCTGGGGGAAGTGTCTGTTTAGGTCCTCTGCCCATTATTTAATTGGATTTTTTTTTGTTGTTATTGAGTTGTATTAGTTCTTTGTAGATTTTGGATATTAGGCCCTTATTGGAAGCGTTGCTTGCAAATATATTTTCCCATTTGAATGGTTGTGTCTTTATCTTGTTGAAGGTTTCTTTTGCTGTGCAGAAGCTTTTCAGTTTGATGTAGTCCCATTCATTTATTTTTGCTTTTATTTCCCTTGCCTTACTCATAGTTATGTTTTTTTTTTTGTCATTTTGTTTTAGGTGAGCTAATGCCTTTTAGTATTTCATGTAATGCAGGCCTTGCAGTGGAGAATTCCCTCAATTGTTCTATGTCTGGATAGGTCTTTATTTCTCCTTCATATCTAAAGGAGAGCTTAGCTGGATACATTATTCTTGGCTGGTAGTTCCTTTCATTTAATTGTTTGAATATTTGATTTCACTCCTTTCTGGCTTGTAAGATTTGTGCTGAGAACTCCGACGATAATCTAATGAGTTTTCCTTTATAGGTTACCATCTTTTTTTCCCTGGCTGCCCTGAGAATTCTTTCTTTGTCATTGATTTTCAATAATGTTAATATAATGTGTCTTCGTGAAGGCTTTTTTGGGTTGAGATAATTGGATGTTCTGTTGACTTCTTGAATTCCAAGCTCCATCTCATTCCTTAGATTTGGGAAATTCTCCTCAACTATTTGTCTGAAAAAGCTTTCTAATCCCTTTTCCTTTTCCTCCCCTTCAAGAATACCCATTATTCTTGTTTCCTCTCCTGATGGTATCAGCTAGTTCTTGTATTTCTCTTTCATTATTTTTCATTCTTCAGTTTCTCTCTTCTTCCTTCTGATTTAGTTCTAGGTTTCTGTCTTCGATATTACTGATCTTTTCCTCCATTTGGTTGACTCTATTTCCCAAGCTTGGTATTTTATTTTTCACCTCTTTCAGTGTGTTCTTCATCTTCAGAAGTTTTATTTGGTTCTTTTTGAGGGTTTCAATCTCCTTGCTAAAGAACTCATCCTGCTCATCTAGTTGTTTGTTTTTTTTAAATTCCTGAAATTGTTGATATGAATGATTTTGGATCTCATTGAGATTTTTCAGAAGTATCATCCTGAATTCTCTGTCATTTAAGGCACATATTTCTATGTCTTTAAGCTTACTTTCTGGAGATTTTTCTTTCTTTCTGAGCTGCCTTGTCATCTTGATTGTTCATGGTGTTTAATGGACTATTTCACCTCTTGGGCATTAATGGAAGTGTATTTTGCTTTTTTTTCCAGAAAGAAGATTTATTACATAAAGGTCTCTCTTTAGCTTGTTGCAAAGAAGGTGCTTTTATTTTGGTTTCTAGTAGGTGGTCTCTAAGCCTCTTGGATCCCTGCTTTATATAAAGTGTTAATAATGCCTTTTTTAAAAATAGATATCCAATCATGCTCGCTACCCTCAGTCTCAGTCCTTGTCAATGTTAGCAACAGTTTCAGTAGGATTTGCTGAGATTTCCCTGGGGCTCTGCAGTTTTTGGCCTTGGAGGATATGGGGAGAGGGCCCCTTTGGGTTGGGGGATGGAGGCATCTCAGCCTCCTGTTTTGCAACTGCAGCTGGTAATAATCAACTATTGCTTCTCTGCCATCCCCACTTCTCTGCTTTCTGTCCTGATTCCTTGGGCCCTGCTGCTGCATGGAGCTCACAGCTCTCTCAAGCAGGGTTATTCAGGGAACCCGCCACACCCTCTCCCTTCCTTCTCCTCCTACAGGGAGCTCCAGCTGCTAGAGGCGCTTTCTTTGTTTCTTCCAGTCTACTGCCTGACTCCCATGGTTCTGACCTGTGGTAGCTGTTATGCACAGATCCTACACTCAGCTGTGCTGGTGTGCAGGTTGGGTATTTTTCGTTGAACTTTAGATGTTCAGCTTATTATTGTTTCAAGGAGAGAGATCTGGGGACATCTCTCACTCTGCCATGCTTCTGATGTCATTCCAATATTTTCTGTTTTAACAAACAGCAATACCAGCCACATGGTCCAAGTCAGAAATTTGAGAGTCATTTTTGATAGCTTCTTGTTATTCTCCTTTATCAACTCAGCTGTCAATTCTTACCTCTTAATTAGCACTTGGGTTTGTTCCCTCCTCTCTATTCCTATTGTCAGTGCCTTAAGTCTAGCTAGTGTTACATTTTTTAAAAAGTCTGTGGATTACTACTAAATTTTCTTAACTGGCTTCTCTCTTCTCCGGTTTAAATTGCCCTCAACATTGCTGACAAAGTAATATATTTCAAATATAAATCTGATTCTATCAGTCCTGTTTTAAATTTTTCAAAGGCTCCCAGTGATCCAAGAATAAAATCCAGACCCCTTAGCATATTGCCCAAGGCCCTTCATTAGTTGACTCCTGACATTCTCTTTGGCTTCTTTTCTATGTACGTCTGATACTTCAACTAAATACAATCACTCGCTGACCTTTGAATGGACCATATTTTCACATGTCTTTCTGACATCACAAATGCTCCTCTCTTTTGAATTATGAAATATGATATTTAGAATACTCTTAAACTGTCCCATTCCTTTTCATTTTTAAATGCCTACCATACAAGTCACTTCTTTGTGAAGCCTGATGGAATCTCTTGTATTCAGGTAATTACCCATCTAGAATGTCTCCTTTCATCCTGGAATATCCTCATAACACTCTTTACATGCATTGTAAGCCTGATTACTTCTCTGCCTCCTCCATCAAACTATAAACTCCCTGAGAACAGGGACTGTGCTCCGTTATTCAACTTTATATCTTCAACATCTAGTACAACCCCTGGAACATATTCAGTAAGTATGTGTTGAATTAATGGATGAATTTGCTTATATCACAGCAAAAGTCTTTCCCTGTTTCTGACTTTTCTCTCCAAAAGGACAAAATTCTCCTCTCCCCAATTTGGTTTTCTTTTCTGAAAAAGACAGAATTTTCAGATTATAACATTTTTTTCTCAAAGTTCCTATGTCCTCTTCTTCATCCTCTGCCCACATTGCTTGAATGGGTGTGGGCATGGAATTATGGTGGTCTTCCTCTTTGGATTTGCCATATTGAATGGTGTAAAAAGGAGCCTGGAGACAACAAGTGGGAACAGAAGCCTCTGGAAGGATTAAGCTTAGCATGTGTACCTGTTTACTTAGTCAGACTCAGACCAGTTGGAGGAAGGATAAGCTATCTGGATTATTTTGGCTGTTGTGGAAGGTAAATAAACCTTTGTTATAGCAACTCCACTATGACATTTCTCTGCTTTCAGAGATTAGGATCAAGTACTGAAAATCATGACAGTAATTATTTAGTACAATTAAAGAAAGATGTATTACTCACACAGGTGGGGGAATCCTGAGGCAAGGGCTGGGAGGATGGCTCTCTGGGAAAGAGTCTGAAGTGGTGAAAAGGGGAGAGAAAAGGAAGAAAGAGAGAGGAGAGAGAGAGAGAGAGAGAGAGAGAGAATGAGAGAACACAGTGCACAGACATTTTATAAAATGGGATCCCCACTGGCATAAGATTTAAAAGAGGCAGTTGCCAGTTCAAAGTTTAAAAGAGACATCAAGAGGGTGCATGGGCTTGTGGAGTGTGTGGGTATGGGTGGGTGAACCTAAATAGGATGCTAAATAAAGCAGCAGACACAAGTAGGAAATGTAACTTAGAGATTGCTGGCACCAAATCAGACATCAGTGGGAATACAAGTTTTTCCTGTCATCTTCACAATTTATCCCTGATGTCTGAAGTAGCACAGCAACCTACCATGTTTCCTGTAAATACATGTATGCTTGAGAGAGATTGCAAAGTCAACTCAAAATAATTAGACCAGCAATTATTATAACTCCTTGGAAGATAGTACGAGTCAGTCACTGAAGGCAGAGGGAAACAGCCAGGAGTAGTAATCACCTGGGGCCCAAGGAATCTATTAGAATACTCTCATGATATTATTTTGGTTTGTTCTATCTGTTGAAATATTCTCGAGACCTTTCCTTTATTATTGGCCTACCTGCCGCAGGAGGTGCCCTTTAAGGCACAAACTTCACCTTGAGATGGCAGTAGTTAGTCCAATGCAATTTTTTAAATTAGCTACTGTAGCAGCTAGAGAGATTTGTGCCACATTATGGGCTTCTAAGGCTTAAGATGCTTGAAATACATGGTCTTCCAGGAGCTGTGACATTATCTGGGTGGCTTCTATGAATTGAATTTGTGCTAATAAATTACAAATAACCTAAATTTGTGCCTATTATACCAAAGATTGTGATGTGGCCCAATATAATAGGTAAAAAGACGGTATGGTGTTTCTTTTTTTTTTTGGAAGGCCAGATGAAAGAGGTGGATTTTCTAGTTGGCTATAGGGAGACATGAGTACTAAATATGCATAAAACAAATGTCAGATTGCAAAGTGCAGAAGCAGGGAGGAATGGAGAAGTAGACTGTGTGAATCTGCTGAACAAGAGTGGTACTACAGGAGAACCAGCAGCCCAAGGGGGCTTGGAGGGTGGAGTTTCTGATGGGAAGAATTAGATCAGTGCAGACAGGTGAGGGCCAAATAGTCTTAATGGAGGGACACTGTTGGGAATAATATAGACAGATGGTGGGAGGCACACAGGGTGTGGGGGTCCATAAAGGGAAAGTTAATGAAGTCAAGAGAATACTGGGAAGAAATGCAGGAACCAGAGTGGGGGAAGATTATGTGTAGTCAATATGGATATCAAATAACTCTTAGGGGGCAGGGATTAGTTGCATAAGTAATTGTCCAGGCTGAAGCACTGGGTAGCATATCCAGCATTGCTAGAAGTTTAGCTCTTAGGCGACATGTTGTTACATAGATATTGTCCAGCAGGTCAAAGAAAGTAGGAAATGGGGTTGATGATTGGGGAATAGTGGAGAGCAAAGTGTGGGATGTTGAACAAGGGGAAATCATAGTTATTGCAGCTGTGGGAGTCACAATGGGAAGTGATGTAGAAGCAGTTATAGTGACAATTATTATAACTAGGTCTCAATTGTTACACACAGTATGGGGTTGAGTTTTAGAACTTTGTGTAGGAATATTGGAGGTGAAGACCCCCATTTGGTTTTAGGTACCCAAAAGGAACAATAAAATTGGTGTGGCACCAGTAGAAGTAAGTCAACTAACTTATAGGATGCTAGCTTGCACCAAGAGGGCAGTGCATGAACATAATGGGTCAAGAACAAATCTAGATAACTGTCCTGTTGAGTGGCAAAGCAAGAATCCTTAATATGTTTCATAAGAGTGAACTACAGGAGAGGGAAAAAATGGCATAAATGATAGAGGCTTTGTTCATACCTATTGTGACCAAATCAAAGTTGTGACAGAAACACAGATCACACAGCAAGGAAAGTTGCTCGGGATCTTGATGAACAGAAACACTACAATTAGGGAGATAAATAATTAATCAACTGGCAACAGTAGAGGGTAGGAGGGGGCAAAGATGCTAGCCTGCCTGGTCCCGAGTGGCTGAGTGGGACAGAAGCTATGGCAGCGGCAGATGCCTCTTAAAGGAGCCATATCTGCGAGCAGACTTTCACGGTGATAGACCTGCTCGACCTGAGCACCAGCGCCAGGTGGGCTGCTTGGGTGGCACCAGGGACTTATGGAGGGAAACTGAATTGTCAGAGTGAGAGCCGGAGGCAAGGCTCTCTCCCAGGCAGAAGTGCTGGAGGTATGCATTGTTCCTCTGTTGAGCCCTCCCACTTCCCAGTGTGCAGACTCAGTGCTGCCATAGCTGAGAGGTCATCAAACTGGATAACGAAGGTCGCTCTGCCCAGAGGATTCCCTGAAACTCCACCTCCCCCGACTTGAGGCCCCACCCAAGCCACATCCAGGTGTGTCCTTAGCGAGTCCCTTGCTCCTTACTGAGCAGCACCAAGACACACTAGTGGCAGCTGGCCTTGGTTTCTGGTGTGGTTTCTTGAGGCAACTATAAATACAAATCTGTAGATTGCTTGCTGAATCTTAACTGGTTGCCCTGGAGGGGTACAGGCTGGGGATAAACTTGGCCTGTAGCTGAACTCCTCTCGGGACTGTGTCACTGGACACCTACTACATAAAGCCATGCTAATAATACTGGGAGACTTAGGAGCTTTGCTTAGTACATAGAAACAGACATGGGAAGGCAGCCAAAATGGGAAGACAAAGAAGCAGAAACCATATGAGAGAAGAGAACAGAGACCCAGAAATAATGGAGTCAAGCAATCTAACAGATGCAGAGTTCAAAACACTGGTTATAAAGATGCTCAATGAACTTAGGGGAAGAGTAGATGAACTCAGTGAGAACTTTAACAAAGAATTAAAAAATATAAAAATGGAAATGGAAATTATAAAAGGGAATCAGTCAGAAATGAAGAACACATTATCTGAGATGAGAGTATATTAGAGGGAATCAACAGAGTGGATAAAGAAGAGGATCAAACCACCGATATAGAGGATGGGGAAGCCAAGGCCACTCAATCAGAATGGCAAGAAAAAAGAAGCCAAGACTATAATAATAATTTAAGGAGCCTATGTGACACAATTAAATGTAAAAATATCTATGCCATAGAGGTACCTGAGGGAAAACAAGACATTGAAGAGCTATTTGAAAAAATGATGTTGGAAAACTTCCCTAACCTGGTGAAGGAAATAGACATACAACCCCAGGAAGCTCCAAACAGGACGAACCCAAAGAGGCTCACACAAAGACACATCATCATTAAAATGCCTAAGGTTAAATACAAAGAGAGAATCTTAAAAGCAGCAAAAGCAGTTAGTTATCTACAAGGGAGCACTCATAAGACTGGAAGCTGATTTCTCAAAAGAAACTATGCAGGACAGAAGGGCTTGGCACAAAGTATTCGACGTGATGAAAACCCAGGATCTACAACCAAGAATACTTTATCCAGCAAAGCTATTATTTAGAGCTGAAGCACAGATAAAGAGCTTTCTGGACAAAAATAAACTAAAGGAATTTATCAGCACCAAACCAATATTACAGGAAATGTTGGAGGGACTTCTTTAAGAAGAAAATCATGTATCAAAAACAGGAATAAAGAATGGTAATAGCTATATTCCTATCAATAAGTACCTCACATGGAAAAGAATCAAGTGCTCCAATCAAAAGACAGAGTGGCTGAATGGATAAGAAAACAAAACCCCTACATATGCTGCCTCCAAAAGACTCACTTCAGATTTAAAACACACACACAGACTAAAAGGAAGGTGATGGAAAAAGATATTGACTTGTTGGAACCAGAGGGTATTGTGCTGAATGAAATGGGTCGGATAGAGAAAGACAAATATTGCATGATTTTATGTACATGTGGAATCTAAAGAACAAAATAAACAACGACAACAACAAAAGCAGAAATAAACTCATAGATGCACAGAGGATTTTGAGGGCTACCAAATGGGCAGGATGTTGGAGGGGGACAGCAAAAAAAAAGGCAAAGGGATTAAGAGGTCCAATTGCTAGTTGCAGAGTATACATGGAGATGTAGAGTGTAGCATGGGGAATATGGTTAATTATGTTGTAATGAATATTTAAGGAGGAAGAGGAGTACTAGATTTAGAGAGGTAGTCATTTTGTGAGTTATGTGGATCTCTGATCACAATGCCGTACAACTGAAACTGGTATATTATTGTATGCCAACTATAATTGAATACAATTCAGTGAATTGTACTATGTAAATATGAGCAACTGTCTATTATGTTTCAATAAAATTGTAAAAAAAGAGTGAATTACAGAGGGGATGGGGTTCGAGAGCTGGGAGAAAAGAGTGATGAGTTAAAGAAGTACAAATTTGTAGTTGATTGATGGTCACGGGCATGGGGAGCACATTATAGGGAATGCAGTTAACATTAATATGATGGCTAGGTGGAGAGCCAGAGGAGAGAAAGAGCAATCAGGGGGATTGTTGTATAAATTATATAAAGTCTAACCCATGTACTGTATGCTTGAAACTAATAATAAAATAAAATTTTTAAAAATGTAAAAAAAAAAGAAAAAGAAAAAGAACAAATCTAAATAATCTACCACGAGTTCCTTGATGCAGCAGGAAAGATAATGGGGCCTGCCTATAGGCTTTAATTCCTTGCAAGGTGTCCTTACATTGTGTAAGAGAGGATATGAAATCATAGAGACATAGATAAGTAGGATGGGTGGAGTCGTCTCTTAAGCAGTTGACAATAACCATGGTGGCATTGGCAACAGCTAGGCAAGAAACAAATTCCTGCATAAACTGAAATTTAGGGATAAGGTAGGAGGAGAGAGAGAAAAGAGGGAAGTTGGAGAAATTATAGGAAATCCAGGTGGATATACAGGTAGGATAGGAGAGCCAGAGGTTGAGTTTGGGAACAGAGGAGGTCAGAATTTTTATTTGGTGGGTTTTGGCATGCGATTGTGGTGGCAGGACTTTTTGGAATGTTAGTGTCAAGGCCGAGACTATTGAGCTGTGTTGAGATCATCACTTGAGATGTGTTCATCTACTGGGCAGAGGTCATCATCTTGAAAGTGTTGGACTGCTGGGCTGAGGCCATCATTCCCGAGATGATAGCTGTTGTCTGTCATGTATTCCTGGCTTGTGGATGTTACTTGTAAGGACTCTAGTGTGGTGGGACCTGGGAGCTCCTCACATGAATCCTGAGCTATCTTCCAAACACTGAGGTATAGTTTTATATTTAAAAAAAATATTGCAAAAGTGGCTGAATATTTGCATTTTACCCCCCCACCAGGAGTTATGGAGTAATTTCTTATGGAGAAATTGTGAACTGATTGAATATTTCAAACGAGTAGGATAAAAAGGAGCCCTAGCAGTTTTTCAGTGAGCTGAAGTGATATAATCTCCTATCCAAATCACTAGCCAAATAAGGCACAACTGGAACAAGTGGAACCAAAATGTTCCACATTTTCAGGCCTTAGGTGCCACGGGTGCCTGTTTATTATGATGGGAGGCATGGACATTGTCCTTCCGGATCCTGTAATGGCTCCTCATTTGATATCACTGTAATGAAGTAGATCCAGAGCTGGTATCCTATTTAATAATGCTGGCTCTGTGAACGAATTTAAGATCTTTTTTTTTTTTTTTTTCATCACCAGAAGATCCACACAGTTGTTAAGTATGGTATCAGGTGTGGAGATTTCTATTCCCTGCAAAAAGGAACCTCCAGTTAACTAAACTTTAAAGCCATCATATAGGGGAAGGCCAGAAGACTTTGGAGAAAGCTTTTTTATAGTATATTGAATAAACTTTTGGAGTGTGAGCAGGTTCTCAATTTTCAGTGAGCCTCATTCTGTTATTTGCCCTTCATTTAGGCACCAATCCAGCATGATTTGTGCCAGGATAGAAAAGGGATAGTAGGATAAAGAGATGTCATTGAGTTGAAGGTGATGTTCCATTTGGATATTGTTTACTTAGCCCTCTAAGAGAGAACTACCCATTTATGGCTAGAAAGGATGAGAAAAGGTTAGGAATAAAATGGCAAGTTCAAAACAAGATCCAATATATAGAAATATTTAATAAAATCCTGATTTCAGACTTCTTGCCAATTACATGGTAATTGACCACAGTTACATATTATCCCTGAGCACTTATTTCCTCACCTGTGAAATACAAATAGAAGTACACACCATGTAAAAATATAGTGGAAAGTAAAGGAAAGAATGCACGTAACTTAAGTAGTATTGTTCCCAGCACTTAACAAATTCTCAATATATGTTGGCTGAATATATCATTACTTGTATTCCTCCTAGAAAATCAGAAGGGAAATAAAGATTAGTGCTTACAGACCAGGGAAGTTTAGTGCATTTTGTCTAATCCAGTACCCTCCCTTTGACATTGTTATATGAACAGACCAGTATATAGATCCATTGCTGGGAAATGGGTAGTCTGGGAAATTATTTGGCAGCTAAAGTGAAACTAGTCATCTCTGGTTGCAGGTGGTTGGCATCCTGGCATCTGCTGCCTTGGTCTGCATCCAGGCCATTGTCCTAGGGTCCTAAAGTCCCTGCACACTGTGGTCTCTTTGCTCTGAATGTAGGCTTTTTGCATCTACTGACCCTATCAGAATCATGTGATAATGTAGCCAGTCGGTAAATGTGAAATTGTATTATTTGCATTCACTATAATAATATGAGAGGAAAAAAATGGTTATCACCGAATATGGCTATAAATTATAGTTTTTTCTGTACTTTTTCACATTCTGTATTTAAAAATAGATTGCAATATATATTGTTTTTAGTCATAGATCAGTGTCATCTGGTGAAGAAATCCAAAATTGTAGCTTGGACATCACATAGAAAGTAGCAGGGAGTTAAGGGGGCCTAAGGGGATTTAAGTGTTATGGGATAATCAGGTAGAGCACTCAAACACTAGATAACCTGACAAAAAATACCCTTCAGCCCATACTTCAGCTAAGAAGAAAGGGATATGTGTGTGTGTGTGTGTGTGTGTGTGTGTGTGTGTGTGTGTATGTATTTAGAGACAGGGGAGGAGGGAGAGAAAGGAGGGAGAGAAGGATCAAGAGTGTTCAAGAGCTAGAGACATAAGAAGAGAATAACATATGGTATTATATTATCGAAAAATATATATATATTGTATATAAACTTTATAAATATATGATGTATGATTGAATAAAAAATGCACTTTATAAAAGGTGTTTATATTCTAATTTTTCTGTGAATGATACATATTTAATATCTTTGAATGTAAAACAAATACATTTGCACAAAACTATTTTTCTAATTCAATTTAAAACTCCCATTATCTTATATTTAAAATTTTTATGTTATTTCTTTTCCTCATGACCAAAATAATATATTTAGGGCAAAAAAAAAAATCAAGCAACTGAGAAGTATATCTGTATAAGAGGAATTTTCTATGTTGTTACCTCCCATCCTGCCACTTCACAAGATAAACCCATAGCAATATTTGGATTTATAGTCTTCAGATTGGTTTGTGTGTGTGTGTGTGTGTGCGTGTGTGCGTGTAAAAATGCGTGCTGTAGCGTGTGTGTGTGTGTATCCCAGGAAGTGTAATTGACCTCCTGTGACTCAGAATACCTATATTCAAAATGGGAGCAATGGAAACTTCCTTATGTGATCTCTGGGAGGAGAAAATGAGAAAACCAAAGGTTTGTCACATTGGGCTCTTTCAGAAACTGGCCTCACCCTTCCTTTTTCCTCATATAGACAAAGTCATTTTGATAACTACTATTCCACTTATCTATTTCTGTATAACAAACAATAATAGAATTTAGTAGCATTAACATATTTATTTTGCTCAACAACTCTGTGGGTCAAGAACTTGGACAGGGCAGAACAGGGACAGCTTTTCTTTACTCCACAATATCTAAGGCCTCAGCTCAAAAAACTCATAAATGACTTGTTAAATTAGTCCATCCACATGCCTCCTCTCCAGACTTTTTTTACTAGGTTTTCTAATCTTTCTCTTCTCAGGACCTTGACCAGCTTGACAAGCCATTTACCACTGTCATGTACATTCTTACCTTGGGTTGATTCTCTTTGAACCAAGGTGAATGAACAGATGATCTCCCAGTAGTATGATTTTTTTTAAGCAGGACATTTAGAACAACAATGATGCAGACTACGCATTTTTTTAAAGCTTTACCCTTGAAATGGATGTTTTAGGGCTATCTCTGAATGAAGCTCAGTGCAGCAGCATTCTATTTTCAGCTTGCACCTGTATTTTGGGCTAACTCATCTGTAGAACAGGTTTGGTCAGTTTCTTTTTCTTTTCTTTATCAGTTCATCATAAGGGATCTCCCATGGCCATAAGTATGCGTTCAGACCTGAGGCTCTGATCCAACAGTTTTGATAACTTGGAAGCCTGGGCCACCCCTTTCTGTAGTTTAATTATGCTTTCTGGTTCTACCTATGACTAATTCCAGTAGTACTGCTTCTAATTTACCGTGAATTGTTGCTGGATCCACTCAAGCTTATAATTTTGTGGGTCTGACAATATCAAGCTCATGATGGGAAATTTTAGCTGAATGTTCACTTGGTGTCAAAGGATCAGGGGCTATATCTCTATCAAGGCCCAATAACATGGCAAGGGCTCTTATTTAATAAATGATGTGTAATTCTTCATTGCAAATGGCATGGCCTTGCCCCAGAGCATCAGAGATTTTGTTGTAAATCTGTTGAGGCTTGCCATAAATTCCACATGTCATCTATTCCCTGTGCATGTACCTCTAATTCCATGGGATCTGTTGGGTCAATGGCCCAAGTAGCAGGGCTACTTATACCTCAACTTGGAGCTGCTAAAGAGCTTTTCCTATTTTAGGCCCTTCTCAAAGTTGATACTCTTGCATACCACTTGGTAAATGGATCAGAACATTATTCCCAAATTGGAAAACGCTACCTCCATAATCTAAAGAGATCTGTCAAGTTTGTCGTCTATTCTACTTGATGGTGGATGGCTGAAAATGCTATAATGTGTTCTGTGTTTTCATAGGGTTGTCCCAGTATGCCCAAGACCACTACATCCTTAAAATTTCACTGATGTGAATCTGTGATAGTTTATCTCCCATCCCCTGGAGCATATATGTTCTAATGAAAACTTAAATATACCTGTTCTTTATTATATGATACATGATGTTATCTTTATAATGGACCACGTGTTTCACACCTTTTCAAACTGTGCTATAACAGAATTAGAGTATTAACATATCCCTGAGACAAAGCCACAAATTAATTCTGTTGTCCACATCATGTGAATGTGAACTGTACTTGGATGTCCTTCAAGGTAAGGATGAGAAAGAACTCATTTGTTAGGTTGTTGGCCACATATCATATATTTGAAGCAATGTTAAACTGTTCTAACAAAGATACCACATCCAATACGGCAACTGCAACTGGGGCTAACTCTTGTTTGAGTTTGTGGTAATTTACTCTCCTCCATAATCCTTTTGGACTGTTTTATGGTTGAGACTAATGAATTAAATGGGAAAATAATGGGCATCATTACCCCTGCATCCTTTACATCTTTGAGGATGGCAAGAATTTCTGCCACTCCCCATAGGATTTTGTATGTTTTTTAATTTACTGTTTTGGCTAGAGTGGTAGCGGTTTCAGAGACTTCCACTTGGATTTCCCCAGAATGATATGTTTTTCCTCACGGGCTAAGGAACCAATGTAGAGGTTATGCCACCCGCCACACATACTCATTCTAATAATATATTTTGGGTCAGGGAGATGATCAACAGACTATTTCATGGACTCGTTAGAACAACAGTGATCCAGACCTGGATGGACAGACTCATTAAAACCATAGTGGGGAGGAAGGTGGCAGACTAGGTAAAAGCAGGGTTCGTTTCCTCCCAGGTCCACATTGAAATTACAACCAAATTATAAAATAATGTGAAGAATCACCTGAAGTCCTGCTGATCCTAACACCTACGTCTGATAATATAAAGGAGCCACATCGAAGCTGGTAGGAGGGGCAAAGTTGTGAATCAGGCTGGACCTGCACCTGTAGGGGATGGAGGACCACCAAGATGGGGAGTGAGGTTGCAGAGGCTCTCCTGAAGGAAAGGAGGGTCCTGGTCTTATTTGAGGGCTCCCCAGCCCAGGGTCCCAGCCCAAGGAAGAGAAGATTCCATTGACTTTGTATAAACCAGAGGGAATTCCAGCCATCTGGGTGAGATGGAAGGAGGCTGAATCCCTAGACGTCCCTTTGAAGGACCCGCACACAGGCTTACTGACCTGTGGACACTCACCCAGGACACTGGCAGTGGGTCAGAGGCTTGCGTGGGATTCATTCTGAGAAAGTCTGCATTACCTGGCACCAGAATGAGGGCTGGAAGGGCAGCCACCATTGTGCCTTAGTCCTGCTCCCCTACCGGACAATCTAAAGACCAATCTACAGACTGCGCCAGCTTGACTGTGCAGATACCGCTCACAGAGCCATTAGGAAGCGCTAGTCAGAGATCAGCATACCCAACCCATCCTGCAGATTTCCTGGGGCATTTGTTGCTGGATAGCTGCCAAGCCCTGCTCCAATTCAGGGCCAAGTATTCCCAGCCGACGGCCAGCTCTGTGAGCTGCATTGCCAATCCCAGCAGCTGCCAGCGTTGTGAGCCACATTTCCATTCCCAGCAGGCAAACAGTGCTGTGAGCCGCATTTCTGAAATAGGATCAGGCAGATCACTGCTGCCAACACGAATTTGGGCGGATATTGGGGACCTTTTGGCCAGTCCCAGACAGCAGCTGGTCTTGCTGTGATCTGGGACTTCTGCGGGAACTCGCAAACAGTTACCAAAGTTGCAGTAAGACTGAGGCTGTATTGATCTGATTGCCATTGCCTTTCTGAGACCTCTCACCAACCTACCCACAAATTGCCCCAGGTGACAGTGAACTGCCACAGCCTTGCCCCTTCCCTCCCATGAACTCCCAATCCACACAGGAAACAAATTGGCTGGCACAGAGTGGGCACTGCACAGAAATCAATGGCAGGCAGAACTTGGCTGCCTGCAAGAGTTGCAATATTGTGTGGGGGGAGCACTGGGGTCTGTGGGACCACCCCAGATGGCAGCTGGTCTCACCGTGATCTGTATCTACAGCAGGAATGCCCAGGCACAGAAGTTTCAGCAAAACTGAGGATGTATTGGCTGGACGGACCTTGTCTCCCTGAGATCCTACTTCACCCAAACCACAAAGTGCCTGCAGCCCATTGACAAGCAGCCTCTTGTGTCCTGCTTGGCTCTGGGGTTGTGCAGTCAGTGCAGGCACCAGACCTTGGCTAGCGCAGTGAGCTCATTTCAAGGAAAAAAAAGTTGCGGATAGACCACTGTTGCCTATATGAGCTGCAATATCTCTTAAAGGGATTGCAGGGGTCTGTATTGCCTGACAGCCCTTGAATTCCTGAGCTCCTGCCCCATCCAATACACAAAGTTCCCGATGCACGTTGATAGGCAGCTGCCCCTGCCCTTGGGTAGCACATTTAGGCCCAGGGTGGACAGCAGCTGACCTTGCTATGAGTGGAAACTTGTATAGGAGCCATAGAGACAGTGTTGGCACATAAACTGACACTGCAGAGGCAGGGGGAAATTTACTCAATAGACCAAGTAGACTCCCAGGATTCCTGCACCACCCAACATGCATATCACCCAGAGGCTCATCCAGTTTCAGAGACTTACAAGCAACTGACAGGCAGTGTCAGTCTTTGAGAAGCACTGGTCCCTCTGCTAAACTGCCCTAGGTCAAGGACGGGGATAACCAATCTCTGCCTACAGCGTTGTCTCTTCCACTTACCTATATATCCAGCATAGAAAACAACCATCTGCAGATCGCTTTGTAGTTCTCACTGGGCAGCCCGGAGCAATCAAAAGCAGTGACTGACCTTGGTCTATGGAGGAGCCCCTCCCAAGGGGCCACAAAACCAACATATCTGGAGGCTGGCACCAGACTACCATGGAGGAACTCTTGACTAGTCTCATTAGTGATACACACAAAGGGTGGTTGCAACAAGCACACAAGCCTGCTAGGGCAAATCCTACTCAGTGGGGTCAGGTCAGCCCCCACACAGCAACTCTTACCCTGTGGGTGTAGCCAGTTCCCACAATTAGCCAGCCTAATTGTTAATCCCATCTACTGATCTACTAACAAAAATAAAGGCTTGGTGACAACAGAAGATCACGCATAACCCACAAAGGTCACATCCAGAGCCCCTGGCATAGGGGATCAGGAAGAGTGGGCCACTGGGCCACACAGGACACCTTCCACATTAGGCCATCTGTCCAAGGCTAAGAGACTAAACAAATTTTCCTGGCACATAAAAACGAACACAGAGAGTCTAATAAAACGAGAAAACAAAGAAACACAAATGAAACAACAGATGAAAACTCCAGAAAATAAGCTAAATGTAATGGAGGCAAGCAACCTACCAGAGACAGAGTTCAAAATAATGGTTATAAGGTTGCTCAACGAACTTATAGGGAGAATGGATGAGTACAATGAGAACCTCAACAGAAACATAGTAAGCATAAAAAAGAACAGAGAAACAATAAAAAAGAACCAGACAGAAATGAGGAATACAATAACTGAAATGAACACAATAGAAGAATTCAACATTATATTGGATGAAGTAGAAGATCAAATCTGTGAATTGGAAGACAAGTAAAACAATACACCCAATTAGAACAACAAAAAGAAAAAAATAATTTAAAAAAATGAGGATAGTTTAAGAGACCTCTGGGACAACATGAAGCGTAACGATATACAGATCATAGGAGTACCTGAAGAAGAGAGAGAGCAAGGGATTGAGAATTTATTTGAAGAAATAATGAAAGGAAACTTCCCTAACTTGGCAAAGGAATTAAACATACAAATTCAGGAAGCACAAAAAGTCCCAAATAAGAGGAATTTAAACAGACTTACACCAAAACACTTCATAATTAAAATGCCAAAAGTCAGAGACAAAGAGAGAATCTTAACAGCAGCAAGAGAAAGACAGCTAGTTACTTACAAGTCTACCCCCATAAAACTGTCTGCTGACTTTTCAATGGAAAAGCAGGCCAGAAGGGAATGGCAAGAAATATTCAAGGTTATGAAAAGCAAGAATCTACAACCACAAATAATCCATCCACCAAGGCTTTTAATTAAAATAGAGGGTGAGATAAAGAGCTTCCGAGACAAGGAAAAGCTTAAGGAATTCATCACCGACAAGCCAGCATTACAAGAAATGTTAAAGGGACTTCTGCAAAAAGAGAAGGGGTAAAAAAAAGAAAAGAGAAATAACAAATATGAATAATAAAATGGCAGTAACAATGTATATATCAGTAATCACTTTAAATGTAAACAGATTAAATGCTCTAATCAAAAGACGTAGGATAACTGAATGAATAAGGAAACAAGACCCATGCAAATGCTGTCTACAAGAGACCCACTTCAGATCAAACAACACTAAAAGACTGAAAGAAAAGGAATGGAAAAGGATATTTCATGCAAACAGAAATGAAAAAAAGCCGGGGTAGCAATACTTATATCAGATAAAATAGACTTTAAAACAAAGGCTATAATAAGAGACAAAAAAGGGCATTACATAATGATAAAGGGATCGATAAATGAAGAGGACATAATCCTAGAAAACATATGCACACAACACTGAGGTACCTACATACATAAAGCATTTATTGACTGACATAAAAGGAGAGATCAATAGTAATGCACTCATAGTAGGAGACTTTAACGCCCCATTGACACCAATGCAGAGATCTTCCAGGTAAAGAATCAACAAGGAAACAATGGGCCTAGAAGACACGCTAAAATACGTGGATTTAATAGATATTTTCAGAGCATTTTACTCCAAAGCAATAAAATACACATTCTTCTCAAGTCCACATGGAATATTTTCCAGGATAGACCACACGTTAGGGCACAAATCACGTCTCAATAAATTTAAGAAGATTAAAATTATATCAACAATCTTCTCTGATCACAATGGTATGAAACTAGATATCAACTACAAGAAAAAAACTGGAAAATACTCAAACACATAGAAGCTAAATAACATACAATTAACAATGAATGGGTTATTAATGAGATCAAGGAAGAAATCAAAAGATACCTAGAGACAAATGAAAATGAAAACACAACGACTCAAAATTTATGGGACACAGCAGAAGCATTCTTAAGAGGGAAATTCATAGTAATACAGGCCCATCTCAAGAAACAAGAAAAAGCTCAAATAAACAATATAGCAAGATACTTAAAGAAACTAGAAAAAGAACAACAAACAAAGCCCAAAGCGAAGAGAAGGAAGGAAATAATAAATATCAGAGAAGAAGGAAATGAAGTAGAGTCAAGAAAAAACAATACAAAAGATTAATGAAACCAAGAGCCGGTTCTTTGAAAGGATAAACTAAATTGACAGACCCTTAGGCAGACTCATGAAGGAAAAAAGAAAGAGGACTCAAATAAATAAAATCAGAATGAAAGAGAAATAACCATGGACTCCACAGAAATACAGTGGATCATAAGAAAATACTATGAGCATTTATATGCCAACAAATTGAACAATCTAAAAGAAATGGACATATTCCTAGAAATATACAATCTCCCAAGACTGAGTCAAGAAGGAAAAGGAAATCTGAACGGACCAACTACCACAAATGAAGCAGAATCAGTAATCAAAAAGCTCCCCAAAAACAAAAGTCCTGGACCAGATGGATTCATAGGCGAATTTTACCAAATATTCAAATTAGAATTATCATCTATTCTTCTCAAACTATTCCAAAAACTTCAAGAAGAGAGAAGGCTCCCTAACTCCTTTTATGAGGCCACCAGTAACTTGATTTCAAAACCAGACAAAGATGTTACAAAAAACAAAAACAAAAAAAACTATAGGCCAATATCTCTCATGAACATTGATGCAAAATTCCTGAACAAAATAGTAGCAAACCGAATTCAGCAATATATTAAAAATATCATACACCATGATCAAGTTAGATTTATTCCTGGGATGCAAGGTTAGTACAATATCTGCAAATCAACTAATGTGATACACCACATAAACAAATCAAAAGGTAAAACCATATGACCATATTAATAGATGCAGAAAAAGTGTTCGACGAAATCCAGTATCCATTTGTGATAAAAACTCTCAGCAAAGTGGGAATAGAGGGAAAATACCTCAACAAAATAAAGGCCATATATGACAAACCTACAGCTAACATCATACTCAATGGGGAAAGGCTAAAAGCATTTTCCTTAAAATCAGGAACAAGACAAGGATGCCCACTTTCATCACTCCTCTTCAACATTGTATTGGAAGCCTTAGCCACAGTGATAGGACAAGAAAGAAAAATAAAAGGCATCCAAATTGGAAAGGAAGAAGTAAAACTCTCATTATTTGCTGATGACATGATACTATATGTAGAGAACCCTAAAGATTCCACCAAAAAACTATTAGAACTGATTAATGAATTCAGTAAAGTAGCAGGTTACAAAATAAGTATTCAGAAGTCAGTGGCATTTTTATACACCAATGATGAACTTTCAGAAAGAGAAATTAAGAAAACAATTCCCTTTACAATTGCATTGAAAACAATAAAATACCTGGGAATCGAATTAACCAAGGAGGTAAAAAGCTGTTGACAGAAAATTATAAGTCATTGAAAAAAGAATTTGAAGAAGATACAAATAAATGGAAGCGTATACTATGCTTATGGGTAAGAAGAATCAGCATTGTTAAAATGGCCATACTACCCAAAGCAATCTATAGATTCAATGCAATCGTTATCAAAATACCAATGGCATTTTTCAGAGAGCTAGAACAAATAATCCTAAAATTTATATGGAGCCATGAAAATCCTAAATAGCCATGGCAATCTTGAGAAAGAAGAATAAAGCTGGAGGTATCACACTAGCTGATATCAAACTATACTACAAGGCTACAGTAATCAAAACAGCATGGTACTGGCATAAAAACAGATGCATTGATCAATGGAACAGAATAGAGAGCTCAGAAATAAATCCATGCCTATATGCTCACTTAATATTTGACAAAAGAGGTAAGAATATACAATGAGGCAAAGATGGTCTCTTTAATAAATGGTGTTGGGAAAATTGGACAGATACATGCAAAAAAAAAAGAAGAAGAAGCTGGACCATCTTCTTACACTGTATAGAAGAATAGACTTAAAATGAATTAAAGACTTAAATATAAGAGCCGAAACCATAAAACTTTTAGAAGAAAACATAGGCAGTAAA
>NW_024345505.1:178033-190535 GCF_902729225.1 Pteropus medius
TAGAAGAAAACATAGGCAGTAAACTCTCTGATATTACTAACAGGAATTTCTTTTCAGATATATCTCCTTGGGCAAGGGAAACAAAAGAAAAAATAAACAAATGGGACTACATCAAACTAAAAAGTTTTTGTACAGCAAAGTAAACCATCGACAAAACAAAAAGACAACCAACTGTTTGGGAGAAGATATTCGCTAATGATACATCTGATAAGGGATTAATATCCAAAATATATAAAGAACTCATACAACTCAACAACAAATAAACAATTAAATTTAAAAAATGGGCAGAAGACCTGAACAGATACTTCTCCAAAGAGGAAAGACAAATGGCTAATAGACATATGAAAAGATGCTCAAGGTCGCTAATTCTCAGAGAAATGTAAATTAAAACTACAATGAGATATCACCTCATATCTGTCAGAATGGCTATTATCAATAAATCAAAAAACAACAAGTGTTGGCGAGGATGTGAAGAAAAAGGAAACTTCATACAATATTAGTGGGATTGCAAATCAGTACAGCCGCTATGGAAAACAGTATGAGGTTTCTCAAAAAATTAAAAATGTATATACCCTTTGATCCAGCAATTGCACTTCTGGGTATTTATCCAAAGAAAACTAAAACGATAATTTGTAAAGATCTATGCACAACAATATTAATGGAAGCACAATTTACAATAGCCCAGATATGGAAGCAACCTAAATGCCCATTGACAGATGGTTGGATAAAGAAATCATGGTTCATATATATAATGAAATATTACTCATCCTTAAAAAAAATGAAATCCTACCATTTGTAATGACATGGATGGACCTAGAGGTTATTATGCTGAGTGAAATAAGTCAGACAGAGAAAGATAAATACCATATGATTTCACTTATGTTGGAATCTAAGGAACGAAAAGAACATATTAATCAAAACAGACTCACAAATATCTTGGACAATTTGGTGACAGATAGAGGAGAGGGGTTTGGGAGCTGGGAGAATGGGGTGAAAGGTTAAATAAGTACAAATTATTAGTTGATCGTTGGTCATGGGGATGGGGAGAATGGCATAGAGAATGCAGTTAGCATTAATATGATGTCTAGGTGGAGGGCCAGGGGAAGGAGAGAGCAATTGGGGGAATCGTTTTATGAACTGCATAGATATCTAATCAACATACTGTATACTTGAAACTAATTTAAATAAAAAAATTATTTCAAAAAACATAGTGAGTGAGTCCTGGGCCAATTCATACGCTCCCTCTCCAAGTGAGGGCCATGAATGTGCTTTAGGTCTTCAGGAATCGATGTCAACTTTGGGGATGTCAACTAAAACACCACTTTGGGGATGTCACAAGACTTGACATCCACAAGACTTTGGGGATGTCAACTAAAACACCACTTCCAAAAGCCTAAAAATACCTAGGTAATTTTTTCTCAGTGTACAATTACCTAAGTAATTTGGGGAAGAATTTTGAGAACTATTACTATATAATCTTGATACATACTTGCCAGTTCCTTCCTCTGGGAATCTGACACCTATGCTGTCTCTGGAGGCTGACAAGACAAAATACTCAGTGAAGTAGGTCTGGTAGATTGAGCACTAAAGTGAGAGCCAACATATGTGTATCCCAGAGTCAGACTGTAGTACCTGAGGTAGGTAACATCCTTTATCAACATGTTCAGCACCCAATAAAAGGCAACTCTTATTCTTATAATGAACTAAATGTCTTGTGATGCTTTTGAGTAGTTTTGGAATACACAGCTCTGTAAAAAGATTAAGACTCTTATCCAAATATTCTAAAATAGAACTATTTTATGTTATTTTTCAAATTTATTTATTTATTTTTTTATGGTGACAAAGGTTAACGAAATCCAATAACTTTCATTCGTACACTTTAATAGTGAGGCACATATATGTTTACACTGTATGTTCATCACCCATAGTTAGATTTCTGTCACCACATATTTGACCGCCTTTACCCTGTCTACCTGCCCTGTACCCCACATCCTACCCCCTGGTAACCACTGGTCTATAGCTCATGTCCATGAGTCTCTGTTTGTCCTGTTCATTTGTTGCTTTTAGGTTTAAATCTCACATTTAAGTGATATCATATGATTTTCAACTTTTTCTGTCTGGCTTATTTCACTTAGCATGATTATCTAGAGGTACATCCAGATTGTCACAAAAGGCAGTATTTCATCTCTTCTTATGGCTGAATAATATTCCATTGTATATATGTAGCACAGCTTCTTTAGCCAATCATCTATCATAGGACACTTTGGTTGCTTCCATGTCTTGGCCACTGTGAATAATGCTGCTATGAACATTGGTGTGCAAACATCTTTTCAGATATGGGAATTCAAGACTTGGGGGTAAATACCCAGTAGAGGGATTGCTGGATCATATGGTAGATCAATTCTCAATTTTTTAAGGAATCTCCATACTGTTTTCCATAGTGGCTGTACAAATTTGCAGTCTCAATAGCAGTGTAGGTGGGTTCCTTTTTCTCTGCATCCTCTCCAACATTTGTTATTACTTGTCCTGTTGAGAACAGCTATTGTAACAGTTTTGAGATGGCATCTCATTGTGGTTTTGATTTGCATTTCCTTAGGCTAGCGATGTTGAGCTTCTTTTCATATATTTCTTGGCCATTTGTATGTCCTCTGGGGAGAAGTGTCTGTTAAGGTCCTCTGCCCATTTTTTGATTGGATCATTTGTTTTTCTTTTTGTTGCTGTTATTGAGTCATATGAGTTCTTTGTATATTTTGGATGTTAGGCCCTTATTAGAGGCATTGCTTGCAAATATATTTTCCCATCCAGATGTTTGTTTCCTTACATTTTTGACAGTTTCTTTTGCTGTGAAGAAGCTTTTTAATTTGATGTAGTCCCATTCATTTATTTTAGATTTACTTCCTTTGCCTTTGAGGTCAAATTCATAAAAACCTTCTTTAAGTCCAAGGTCCTTGAGTTTAGTTCCTATGTTTTCTTTTATGCATTTTATTGTTTCAGGTCTTATATTCAAGTCTTTAATCCATTTTGAGTTAATTTTGGTGTGTGGTGATAGACAACAGTTTAGTTTCATTCTTTTGCAGGTGGCTTTCCAGTTTTCCCAGCACCATTTATAGAAGAGGCTTTCCTTTTTCCACTGAATAAGGGAATAAGGTCATTATAACTATGTTGATTCTTCCAATCTAGAACACAGAATATCTTTCCATTCCTTTGTATCATCTTCAATTTCTTTTAATATGGTTTTATAGTTTTCATTATATAGTTTCTTCACATGTTTTGTTAGATTTATTCTTAGTTATTTTATTCTTTTTGTTGCAATTGCAAAAGGAATTATGTTTTCCACTTCTTTTTCTGACACTTCATTATTAGACTACAGGAACGCTATGGGTTTTTTAACGTTGATTTTGTATCCAGAAAATTTACTGTAGTTGCTTATTGTTTCTAGTAGTGTTCTTGTGGAGTCTTTAGGGTTTTCTATATAGAGAATCATGTCATCTGCAAAGAGTGACAGTTTGATGGCTTTGTTTCCTATTTAGATGCTTTTTATATCTTTCTCTTACCAGATTGCACTCTCTAGGAACTCCAATATTATATTGAACAACAGTGGAGATAGTGGGACAGCCTTGTCTTGTTCCTGATCTTAGAAGGAAAGTTTCTAGTTTTTCATCATTAAGTATAATGTTGGCTGACGTTTTGTCATATATAGCCTTCATTATGTTAAGGTACTTCCCTTCTATACCGATTTTGTGAAGTGTTTGGAACATAAATGGATGTTGTATTATGTCATAGGTTTTTTCTGCATCTATTGATAGGATCATATGATTCTTATTTTTTAATTTGTTTATGTGGTGTATCACATTAATCGATTTGCGTATGTTGAACCAACCCTGTGCCTCTGGGATGAAGCCCACCTAATCGTGGTCTATAATCTTTTTAATATGTTGCTGTATTCTGTTTGTTAGTATCATATTTAAAATTTGTGCATCTGTGTTCATGAGAGATATCGGTCTGTAGTTTTCTCTTTTTTTCGTGTTATCTTTACCAGGTTTTGGTATCAGAGTAATATCGGCCTCTTAAAATGAATTGGGAAGTATTGCCTCCTCTTTGAGTTTTTGGAAGAATTTGAGGAGAATAGGTATTAAATCTTCTTTGAATGTTTGGTAGAACTCACTAGTGAAGCCATCTGGTCCTGGACTTTTACTTTTTAGTTAGATTTTGATGATTGTTTCAATTTCCATAGTGCTGATTGGTCTATTTATATTTTCCAGTTCTTCTTAATTCAGTCTAAGAAGGTTGTATCTTTCTAAGTACACTGGTCCATTTCTCCCAGATTATTAAATTTTGTATTATAAAATTTTTCATAGTGTTGTTATATGATCCCTTGTATTTCCGTGGTGTTTGTCATAATTTCCACTCTTTCATCTTTGATTTTGTTTATTTGTGTCCTTTTTCTTTTTTCTTTAGTGAGTCTATCTAGGGATTTATCAATTTCATTAACCATCTCAAAGAACCAGCTTTGTTCTATTTATTTTTTCTATTGTTTTTTTTTTAATTTCATTTATTTCTGCTCTAATTTTGATTATTTCTTTCCTTCTGCTGACTTTAGTCTTCATTTGTTCTTCCTTTTCTAGTTTTTTTTAAGATCAAGCGTTAGGTTGTTTATTTGGGTTCTTTCTAGTTTTTGGAGATAGGCCATGTAATGATATGAACTTTCCTATTATGACTGCTTTTGCATTGTGTCCAAAAGTTTTGATATGTTATGGTATCATTATCATTCATTTCTATGTATCTCTTTATCTCTTTTTTTATTTCTTCTCTGACTCAGTTATTCTTCAATAGCATGTTGTTTAATCTCCACGTATTTGTGGTTCTTCCTGCTTTCTTATTGCAGTTGATCTTCAGCTTCAAAGCATTATGATCAGAGAATATGGTTGGTATAATTTCAATCCTCTTATATTTATCGAGGTTATTTCTGTGTCCCAGTATGTGATCAATCTTTGAAAATGTTCCATGTACACTAGAGAAGAATATATAAGCAGCTGTTTGGGGATGGAAGGCCATGTAAATGTCAATTATGGCCTGTTGGTCTAATGTGTCATTTAAGGATTTTATTTCCTTTTTGATTTTCTGTTTGGATGATCTGTCCATATCCAACAGTGGGGTATTTAGGTCCCCTACTACAATAGTGTTTTGGTCTATTTCTCCCTTTAGTTCTGTTAGTAATGATTTTACGTATTTTGGAGCTCCCTGATTGGGAGATTAGGTATTAATAAGTGTTATGTCTTCTTGGTGCATGATTCTCTTTATCATTATTAAGTGTCCCTCAGTATCTTTCTTTACCGTTTTGATTTTGAAGTTTATTTCGTGTGATATTAGTACCGCTACTCTCACTTTTCTCTGAATGCCATTTGCTTGAAATATCATTTCCCACCCTTTCACTTTGAGTCCATATTTGTCTTTGGAGCTGAGATGTGTCTCCCAGAGTCAACATATGATTGGCTTTTGTTTTCTGATCCATTCTACAACTCTGTGGCTTTTTATTGGTGAGTTCAGTGCATTTACATTTAGGGTGTTTATTGATATATGAGGTCTTCTTATAGCCATTATATCTTTTGCTTTCTGGAAGCTTCGTGTTTCCATTGCTTCCTTGTTCTTATGTTTCTATTTTCTTTATTTTTGTTGGCTTTTGTGTGTTTTGCCTCTGGTTCTTCTTGTTTTATGTTATATACTTCAGTTCTGAATCTTTGGTGTGTGGTTACCATTATGAATATGTAAAGGATAGTTTTATACACACACACACACACACACACACACACACACACACACACACACACACACACACACAGAGTCATTCATTTTCTTCTATACGTGCCTTATCTCCATTTCCCTTTGGAAATTTGGATCTTTGAATCCTCCCCTTTTCACTCATTGTTATCTCAGTTTGTCCCTATGTATGCTAAACATTCATTAGTGTCTTACTATAGCAATTTTCTTTTTATTATTTAAGCTTATAATGCCCTGTCCTTAGTAAGGGTTGCACTCTTCTGCTTCTGTTTCCTGATAGTCACCTTAATCCTAATTATGTATTTTTTTTGGTCACTACAGGAAATACTAAAAGAGGTCAGCTGACTTAAAAAAATGGAGATAAGGCACGCGCAGAAGAAAATGGACAACCATATATATAGATATATATATAACTATCGTTTACATATTCATAATGTTCACCGCACTCCAGAGATTCAGAATTGAAATATATAACATAAACCATGGAGGAACAGAGGAAAAATCCAGAAATCCCAACCAACCAAACAAACAAAAACAAATAAACAAACAAACGAACAACAACAACAAAAAACAACGGAAACACAAGGACAAGAAATCAATGGAAAGAACAAGCTTCCAGAAAGCAAAACATAAAATGATTATGGGAACACCTCATATTTCAATAATCACCCTAAATGTAAATGGACTGAATTCACCAATAAAAAGGCACAGAGTTGCAGAATGGATCAAAAACCAAAATCTAACCTTATGCTGCCTCCAGGAGACACATCTCTGTTCTAAAGACAAGTACAGATTCAAAGTGGAAAATGATATTTCAAGCAAATGGCATTCAGAGAAAAGTGGGAGTAGCGGTACTAATATGGGACAAAATAGACTTCCTAATTAAAAAAGTAAGGAAAGATACCAAGGGACACTTCATAATGATAAAGGAAATCATGCACCAATAAGAAATAACACTTTTTAAATCTATGCTCCCAAACAGGGAGCCCCAAAATATATAAAGCAATTACTAACAGAACTAAAGGGAAAAACAGACCAAAACACCATCAGTGTAGGGGACCTCAATACCCCATGTTGAATATGGACAGATGATCCAAACAGAAAATCAATAAGGATAGAAATCCTTAAATGACACATTAGACCGACTGGACATAATTGACATTTACAGAGCCTTCCATCCCCAAACAGCTGCTTATACATTCTTCTCTAGTGCACATGGAACATTCTCAAGGATCGACCACATACTGGGACACAGAAATAACCTCAACAAATATAAGAGGGTTGAAATCATACCAACCATATTCTCTGATCGTAATGCTTTGAAGCTGAAGATGAATGTAAAAACGGAAGCAATGCCTCCGATAAGGGCCTAATATCCAAAATGCACAAAGAACTCATACAATTCGATAACAATAACAACAACAACAACAAAATGATCCAATCAAAAAATGAGCAGAGGACCTGAACAGACCCTTCTACCTAGAAGACATACAAACGGCCAACAAATATATGAAAAGATGCTCAACATCGCTAGCTATTATGAGTTGCAAATCAAAACCACAGTGAGATATAATCTCATACATGTTAGAATAGCTATAATCAACAGGAGAAGTAATAACAAATGCTGGAGAGAATGCGGAGAAAAAAGAACACTCATACACTGCTGGTGGGACTGCAAATTGGTACAGCCACTATGGAAAACAGTATGGAGATTCCTTAAAAAATTGAGAATTGATCTACCATATGATCCAGCAATCCCTCTACTGGGTATTTACCTCAAAGACTTGAAAGCCCATATCCGAAAAGATATATGCACACCAATGTTCATAGCAGCATCATTCACTGTGGCTAGGACATAGAAGCAACCAAATGTGCTATGATAGATGATTGGCTAAAGAAGCTGTGGTACATATATACAATGGAATACTATTCAGCCATAAGAAGAGATGAAATACTGCCATTTGTGACAACATGGGTAGAACTCAAGATAATCATGCTAAGTGAAATAAGCCAGACAGAAAAAGTTGAAAACCACATGATATCACTTACATGTGGGATTTAAACCTAAAAGCAAGAAGCGAACAGGACAAACAAACAGAGACTCATGGACATGGACAATAGACTAGTGGTTACCAGATGGGGAAGGCTGAGGAGGGGAAAGAAAAGATGGCGGAAGACGGGGTAAAAGGAGGTCAAATATATAGTGACAGAAAGAAATCTAACTATGGGAGCTAAATACACAGTGTAAACATATATATGCCTTACTGTTAAAGTGTACAGCTTAATCTTTTTGGATTTCGTTAACCAATGCCGCCATAAAAAAAATCATTCCCTAACTCCAAATTCCATTCAGTGAATAAGTAACCAACACCTAACCATTTTCTTCCCTTAATGTATCATAGAAGATAACCTTAGGTTATGAAAAACTCTTTCCTATAGTTCTCAAACAATAAAAACTTTCTGAAACTTTCTTGACATTTCTTTAGTGTTATGAGAACTGAGTGAATTTGGCAGAGATCCGGAGGCTAAATCACATGTTAGGATATTCCCTTCAGACTTTCTCTAGGCTGATAAGAAAGTTCTGTGTCTGCGTGATGCGGGTAGTGGAGCAGAGAACATGAATGAGAGTATATAAAGGTGTATACTGTGAGAAAAATACATTAGGCATACACAGATATATTTTCTGTAAAATATAGCTCTGTATAACCTCATTTTCATAAATAAATATGTATATATGACAACTTTTCTTGTCAATATATACTTCTATAACATCAATTCCCAATCAGATACATCCTATGCTATCATAATTTTACGTATAACTATTACTGCTTAAGCAATAACAAAATATATGAATTGTCTTATATTTTTATTTCAACCATGATTGACCTCAAGCTATCTATTCTTAGTATTTTTGTATATATTCTCCAGATATATTTTTTGTGTCTGTATATAATTCAAATGCTACATATGTTCATATGTATATATTTTTGTTTAAAACTTAAGTCTCACTATACATGGTACTTTGTGTCTTTCTCACTTGTATATATCAATGTGTCTATTTGCTTTTCTTTAATTTTAGTGTCGTTGAACAATTTTGGATGCTTGATTGCCATTTTTAATCACCTTTCATTTACTCATTGATAAAATTGAACATGACTTCTACTTTGTCATATTCATTTTTTTACCATTTTTCTAGTGAGTTTATTTTTTCCTTCAGTCCATTTAATATCCTCCAATCTTGAGAGAGAGAGAGAGAGAGAGAGAGAGAGAGAGAGAGCTTTCGTCAGATTCATTTTTATGTCAATCACTTTAGTTATATGCCACTAAGTTATGTTCTAATTATTTCTCCAACTTTCTGATGCCTTTAAATGTATTGTGTTTGGTTAATATGAATTTTTAATTTACCCATATTATTCCAAACAAGGCATATTATGTTTCACTGTAAAAATAGTGAAAGAGCACTTGTATGCTTTTTTTAAAAAACTGATTTCTTAGATACGCATATATACTATTTTATTTCCTTTTGACACTTCTGACCTCTACCTTAGATCCACTTCCACAGCCCCACACTCATGAGGCTGAGTTCGCATTATGTAAATGGGATTAATGAGTCCAATATAATGTCACTGTTGTGAAAAGACTGAAAAATTATGGAAAACATCTAGTCCATAGCAAGCTTTCGTCAATGTTATTTTCTGCCCCATATCACCTCCTCTTTCCTATGCAATAAATTACTTTGGCATTTACTTAATATCATTACTGTCATAGAGAGCAATGACAAGTATAAGAGGAAGAAATGAAAGTATGTGCTCACTGCCATAGTGTGTGACTGATATTTGGTGGCATTTTTGCGTTATGGCATGTCATCAAATGGACTTGGAGAATAAGGAGAAAATTAACTACTTTCTTTTATTTCATACATTATTCTCTCCCCTCTTTTTACTGTTTGATTGAACAGCAGACACAGAATTGTCCATGAAGCCTAAGAAAGAAGAAGTAATTCCATAATTTAATAAATATTTGTTGACTGCTATAGTTCAAAGACAGAAAATTCTAACCTCCACAAAGAAATGAGGGGTCTACAGAAAACCACTGCTAATCTTACAGGTCCTCCATAGCCTTTGGGCGTAAGGCCTGCAGAAGAATGCTAAGGCCACCACACACACACACACATTAAAAAAACTCATATTTTATGTGTTGGAGTCCATGTAAAGGATGACTTTTATCTCCATTCTACTTAAAAATATCATACAAATGTATATCATTGGTGGGACCTAGACCATATTCGGAACCCTGTTGGTGAAGAAGTCTGGGAAATGTAATTTATAGTCTTCCACCTTCTGTAACACAGGTGAAAGCATAGAAGGGGACAGAAGGGTTTCCCAGTGCTAGTTGAAAATATTTGATAAAGTTCCCCGAGTTTTATTCCTCTAATCTTTCTGATGTTTTAGATACCCATTTCCTCATATTAAATCTTTTGATTGAAATACTTAGTGCAGTTTCTTTTCTTTTCTTTTCTTTTCTTTTCTTTTTTTTTTTTTTTGCGGAAGGCAGGTGATGCGCACTCCTCGAATTCTGATTGAATGATTCTTATACAAGTGGACTATGATTCGTATTTTGAGTAACAATGCTTTTGAAGGATACCCCCATGCTATAAAAAATGAAATTACTCTCTCTTTTTATGCTTACCCTGTCCTACTGCCTATTTCAGTGGAATATTTCTTGTGCATGACCTATCCAGAATTTTTGATGAGTAAATGTTGCACTAATTTATAGAAGAACATGATAGAAGATTAGAGAAACCACCCAATGACTCAGATAATCTTGGGTAAATTACTGAACCACAAAAACAATCTAATGATATGTTCTTAAGAGCCCAGTGCTCCAAGTCTCTGAATTTGTTATTCAGCTCTAGCCAGTTGTTACCAGTCAGGAATGCACAGCTACCACTACCAAATTTTCAAATGCTTTTATGAGACATTTTTTTTGCATGAAATGTCCCTTTCAAACGTTGACAAGGAAGTAAATAAACAATTGTGCAGTTAAGCAAATTTATCTGTGGGTCAGATCTAGGGACTTAGGGACCTAGGCCTAAGGTCCACTGGTTTGTACTCTTTGCCCTAGGACTTTACTGTTCTGGAGTATGAGGAGTCAAAAATAAAACAAACTGTCTGTTGTCACTAAATGGTCCCAAGCCATTGAGAAGAGAGGCACAGAATACAAATATGCACAAGATATAGGTATAGCACAGAGGAGGGTGGAATTATGTCTCAGTAGGGATAGAACAGGTTACCTGGAGGAAGTGATGCATTATCTGGGTTTCAAGGAGGGGTACAGGGGTTTGCTAGGCAGATGCCTAATGTGAGGAAATGGGGCATTTCAGGAAGAGGGAGAAACATATACAGTAACATTGCATCATTGAAGAAAGAAAACAGTCTTCACAGGAGTCTGTAACAAGAAGTTTTCATATTACTGAATCATAAAGTAAAAGAGTGGTGAAGTGAGGGCAGTGGAAGGGGATATGATCAGTTAAGTAATACTGTGGAACTGTGATCTTTGACTATCCAACAAGCAATGGGGAGCCAGTGATAAATCTATTTCCTATAGATTCGAGGGATTGAGATCAGAGGAAAGGAGACGAGTGGAGCAGATGCCATAGTTCTGAAAAATGAGGACTTGAGATGGGGCAATGAAAGCAAGACTGGAAAGAAGAGCACACCCAAAATAAACTTTTGCACAGATGCACCAGGACAGATACCTATCAACAAAGAAATGGATGGGATAGTGTACAGCATTGACAGTGAATGAAGTACAGCTACATGGATAAATCTTAGGAACAAAATGTTTAGGGAAAGAAACAAGTCCCAAACTGCTACCTAGCAAAGATAAATTTTCATGACATTTGAAAACAATCAAAACTAAACAATATTGTTTAGGCATACATTTATGTGATAAGAATAGGTGTAAAAACCATGGAAATAATAAATATAAAATATAAAAATAATAAATATAAAATCGAGATATTAGTTCCTTTGGGAGGGAAGTTGGGGAAAACATGGTGAGATTTAAAATATCCGCAATATTCTATTTCTTCGGTTGGATACCAGACTCACAGGGGTTTATTTTAATTTAAATGGGTAGTTTCATAGATAAGCAGTTGTTTATGGGCACATGATGAAAATACATCATGACCAAGGATGCTGCTTATTTCTGTACTCTATACTGAGATCTACAAGAAAGACAGGATGTGTATTTTAGAAATATTTTGGAGGTTGAGTCAATTGGTTTTCCAGTCATTTTTTTCCTTCAATTGGTTTTAGATGAACTCGTCCAAGGTTAGAGATTCACTGTGTGAGGCCCACGTGCTTTTACATCCCGCGCTTTTTGCCCCTTGCCCTTGGCCGTCTTTGCTTCCCCTCCTAAGGAAGGCGTGTGACGCCAGGAATGGGGGGAGGAGAGAAGCGGCCAGCGGGTCTAAAGCGTTCTTATTGGCGAAGAGGAGTGAGAACGAGGCTAGAGCTGAAGCGAGGGAAAGGGGGACGAAGGGGGCGTGGCTAAGCGGGAGGCGGAGCTAAAGGTTCTTAAGAGGAGCGAGGCGCAAGTGCAATTGTCCGCGCCTCGCTGCGATGGCGGCGGCGCAGAGCACAGTCACACCGCTGGCGGCAGAGTCTTCCCCTCAGGAAGCTACCATCTCTGCCGCCTCCTTCTCCTTCTTCTCCTTCTC
>NW_024345505.1:190830-193901 GCF_902729225.1 Pteropus medius
CTTCTCTTCCTCCTACACCGCCTGCGCGGCGGCGGCGGCGGCAGTGATTGTGCCTGCCTCCTCCGCCACCTCCACCCCTGCCAGCCCGCCTGCCGGTGGCTGTGGCGACGGCGGCGGCGGCTCTGGCGGCTCCACTATGGCGGCGGCGGGGAGGGGGGGCAGTAGTTTTAAAGTAGACACCCGCCCTTGCCTCAGAGAAGGTGAGTTCCTGTCCCGGGGTGTGCGGGCGGCCCCATCTCCTTCGCTGCCTCTCTTCAGCCGGTCCGAGATCGGACTGGGCGCGGTTCGCCACCGCCCCCCCCCACCTGCTGTGGCGCAGTAAAGGCCAAGCTCGCCCCGCCCCTCCCCATCGTAGTAACCCCGAATATGCAAGGCGGACTGAAGTTGAGAGGGTCTTCCCTACTTCTCCCTCAGATAAAGATGGGGGCCCCCAGGAAAAGGAACTGCAGATATTCACAAGGCAGGAGTTTGAAGGGGAAAAAAACCCACATAATTTATCTCACAGCCAGGGTGCCTTAGTATGCTCTTGATAGAAGAGGTGTCTTGATAGAAGAGGCAATCTAGAAGTGCTGTGGAACTAGAGGATCAGGGAAAGGGAAGAAGACTGATGGAGACAGGGGGCAGAGATCAAAAGAGTAAAGGCCAAAGTCCAGAGGGAGGGACCCCATTTTAGTGAAATTCAGCATTCTGCAGTGTAGAAACTTGCAGTAAGGATATCTAGGAGACGAGGTTAGGCATTTGGGGGGTTACAGTGTATCCTTGACCCTTTCAAGTAGGATCTGTTGGATTGTAGGTTCTGGTGGAGGACGGAGTTGTACTTAGGAAAGAGAGGAAAAGTGTGGCAGAAGCACAGATTTCAGGAATCACGGGAGAGTTTTCTTTGGCTATTTGAGGGTGTGACCTTGTACAGCAAGGTTTATGAGTCCATCTTCAAGGTGGTTTTGATTTTAATGAGTGTCGTACCTATCAACACACATTACTCCTAACGTAAAAATATTCTTAATTATTTCAGTATAAGTGATATTTAGTTCACACAAAGTACTATATACTTCTAAACTGCCTACTAATAGAAAACTGTAAAATTTGCCATTGAAATGTGTTTTAAAGCAGCTTTTAGAAATGCTTTCTAGATGGTTGAAACCAATTATACTGGAGATCTCAGTAAAGCATTTTGCCATCGTAAATTTTGTATTAATTTCCAGTATTCGCTGTGTTACCTTAAATTGCTAACTTGCCTCCAAAGTGAAAGAGTGCGGACACCAAAATAGAGTAGAATAATTTAAGTTCCTTTTACTGAGGAGGACACCCCATTAAAATTACCCCATAAAAATGATTTTTTCTTTTAAATTTTTAAAATTAAAATGTAGCTAACATACAATATTATATTAGTTTCAGATGTACACCATAGTTATTCAACATTGATATACCTAAAGAAGTGATCTTAAATGATATATCCATGTGTGCCATTCCATATCCTTTCACACCTTTCACTTTGGAGGAAAAGTGAAGCAGTAAAGAAAAAAAATCCCTTACAATATTTATCATAGGCACATTACATAAATGCCACTTACTAAATATGGAAATTAGAAATACACTGTAAGATGATTTTTAAAAATTAACTCTCCTGAAGGCAGCCTTTAAAAGTCAGTATTTAGTGTCTTCAGCTTGGATTTGTACTTTTGTTCTGGGATGAAAATATGAGATCTGGATTTTTTTGTTTTTATACCGAACTTTCTGTCTATAACCATCAAGAAGGAGAGAGAAGTGTTATAACAGATCAAGATCACAATTCAGTTGGACTCTCATGGCCTGTTCTCAGTACGGTTTAGGGCTAGTATTTCACAGAGAAAATGGCTTTTTGCCTGGCTATGTGACTAGCTTGGTTGCAGTATCTTTAAATATATGCAGGTATTAACAGCTTTAAGAGAGAAAAAATTATAAAGTAGCAATATCTTGTCTATACTGTTGCTAGCTGGTAAAATGAGGAGAGCGTAGCATGTGAGTCTGGTGCAATGAACTTAGGTTCTGTCGTGAGTTTATCTACTAAATTTTGTGAATCCTGAAGAGATTTCCCAAGCTTCCTAGATTTGGGTTTTGACATTTCTGAAATAGAGGTTTTGGATTAGCCAGACTCCAAGGTTGATTTCAGATCTGAACATGTAAACCAGGATTTTGCAGTTCTGCATTGACACTCTTTCGATGGCATTTTCATGGCTGTGCACTAGAACAGCAGTTCATAAGCCATAAGAAACCTTGACCAAATAGTTGCCGCCTGATATTCAGTGAGTAATAAAATCTATGTTGTTAGTGTCGAGACAATTTACTGGGATATGAAAAACCAAATATAATTGCTACCTAAAAATTATCATTTCATTTTAGTTAAATATACTTCATTAACCATTCAGTCCAAACAAAACTCTTACCTTTTCACTCAACAAAGGATAAATATTTATAGTACACTGTCCAAAACACAATTAGGTCTCAAAATATTTTTGTTTAGATATTTATAAAGGCCATAAATGGTTGCCAGTTATGATAGTGGATAAAGGAGAAGAGAGAAAAATGTTGCTTGGTGGTGTGCCAGTATCTTATTTTTCTAAATTTGAGTTAGGAGAGTGCTCCAAAAGGTGGCAAAGAATTGTCAAGATTCCAATTATTACAAGTCTACTCCAGATAGGATCATTAAAAGTGGCTTGCTCAAGCATTTGCTGATCCTTTTTCAAGGATAGCTAACATTCCTGAGTATCTCATCTGTCTTGGGTTGGTAATGTCAGTGAAGATTAGAAATTGCAAAGCAGGGAAGATTAGAAGCTTTCAAAGGTTACAAATGAGAAACTGGGCAGTCAGCCTAAAAACAAAACAATAAGCAAAAGAAAAGCCACATGAACAGGATGAGAAGACATATACCTACCCAGAATTCATGGTAAGGGGCGGGGGTCATGAGGTTTTGTAGGACATTCAATATTTCTTTCAATGAAGTTTTCAAAAAAAAGTTTAATGACACAAAAAAATGAATTTTTACCCAGC
The DNA here is from genome assembly GCF_902729225.1 of Pteropus medius. NCBI lineage: Eukaryota > Metazoa > Chordata > Mammalia > Chiroptera > Pteropodidae > Pteropus > Pteropus medius. The sequence continues at coordinate 193,858 of NW_024345505.1, forward strand.
ATCAATGTCCTTGATGTAATCATAGTAAAAATCGGGGAAAAAAA
>NW_024345505.1:194105-218463 GCF_902729225.1 Pteropus medius
AGTCTTTCCTTTTTTTTTTTATTCAGGAATCATTTATTGAGCACCTGTGTGTGTGTATGTGTGTGTGTGTATGTGTGTGTGTGTGAGATGCAGTATGCTCAGTGCTGAGAATATACAGACGAATTAGACATAGCTATGTTAAAGAGCTCAGAATAGTGCTTGATAAAATTATAAAATTAATAAATAAAATAATTGGGGAAAATGCAGTTTTAAACATAACCAGATTCCTAAACTATCAGGACTGTTCCATTTTTTTATTGTAAATCTGTACTCTGCCCATGGTGGCTTATATACTATAAGCACACTAAAACACGTTGCATTGTAAATCTAACGTTGGTATCTAGGAGGAATAATTAGCAAACTGTTAGAATTTCTAAGTTTTAATTCTCTGCATTTGGCAGGATGAGAAAGTCTGGAGAGAGGTTAATAACTATTTGTTATTTTCTGACTCTGTCATTGTTAGGTGTCAATATGTGAAAATATTGACTAAGCACACCCCCTACTGTATCACATATCTGTTAGGATATGAACTTTGATTCTTTTCCACCTGAAACCAGTCTTGCAGATCCACTGACATTTACTAAACCCTTGGAATGAATGGCATGGTGGCTTTCTGATTTCAAAGTAGCTTCATGGGACCAAGCAAATTAATGAATTTAAATAGGATTTGAATTCAGTTTTAACTTCACGAGCATGTCTTCTGAGCTAGCTAGCCACAGAGTGCTTATGATTTTGAAGGTCAAGGACTTAGTAAACATTAAACATATAACTGGTCCTCCCAATTGTTTTGTTAGTTCCATTGTATTGTAATTGTTAATATGCCACAGAAAAGCCTTTATAATTTTTGATTGTGATGATAATCTGTGTAAAATAGGCAAAACTTCCCAAACTCATAGGTCAGGTGCTAATCTCATAATCTAAGAAAGTAAGATACTACATAGCATTATAGTTATGAGTGTTCATAATGCTGGCAGGTACAGATCTTTATTTCTGGTACAATTAATATCTCTGAAAATTCCTTAAGTGGAGTGTGACCTTTAGGGGAAAAAGTGAGTTAAAACACCTTGACAAGGATAGTGCTATCAGTCCCCTGGCTTCTTATAACTTAGTGTTGAGCTTTGCTCATTCTTTCCTAATATTATGATGGTATTAAAAGACTGAAAAGGTCAAGTCACCTATTTTTAAAAATACTTTTTCATCAAAAACCTTTCGTGGAGGTTAAAGGTGTAAGCAAGGGGACTATAGCACATATGCTCTTTGCAGAATTGAAAGGATTTCTTAATGCCTGATTTTAAATTTGTGACTAAGAACGAGATTTATGTTCACAGTATTGCAGCCAAACCTTCTGAGGTTTGCTCCATTCTTGCAACTTTATCAAAATAGGATATACAAGAGTTCTATACAATGCTAAATTATTTTTTGCATCAAGATCAGTTGGACTATGAAATTCCCACTTCAGTAAAGCATTAAAAACAGTTAATGGCTATTCTTGCCATAAACATCTGATGGATTGTCTTAAGGAAATTTGGTGTTTTGTACAGCTAGATCTAATTGTCATTTAACAAATGCAAATGATATTCATTTTATTAAATATAGCCAAATATACACAAAGTAGAGTCACCTAATTTGAATAAGCTTAAACTTCCTACCAGGGTAACCAAAGAGCATTTACTTGGAGTGAACAGAGAAAGTTCTCTTACCTAGAACTGAAGAGATCTTGTATGGTTTTTAATTTCATTAGTGAGAGTAGATCTTGTATGGTTTTTAATTTCATTAGTGAGAGTAGATTAAATCATAGGCACAGATTCATTATTTTCTGACTCAAGCCATAAATGTTATTCTTTTGTCATAAAAGTCTATTTCATCCTAAATTGTCTGGTGTTATCTAATAGTATTAATTAGAAGAAAATTTCAATTATGGTCATTTAGATTTCACACTCAATTGCATTTTTGGATATAGAAGTTAAAGTTATTTTACTCTAGCATTATAATGCAATTCGGAGTAGAAACAATCCAACAAAATTCCCTAAAAAGTGGCTTTCTGGCAACTGAATCCTCTTTGGTTTCTATATCATCAAATGCAGATTCTGGTGCAAGCTGAATTGCTTATTTTTAGGTCAACATAGGGGATTTTAGTAATGCTCAAGTCCATAAAATGTGAATTATTAGTACTCACATTTGTATTTCACTGACTTAAGAACCTCCCTCTGCTATTACTGTCTCCCCCAGACTACTGGAATTTTCTTCATGGTCCAAATTCACCTGAATCTAGTATCATATCTTTTAAATTTTAGTTTCCTCAAGACTTTATTTCCTATAACTTCTCTGGGTCTTAGCTTCCTCATTTTGAAATGAGGACATTAGACTACATCATTTATAAACTGGAGGCAGTTTTGCCCCACAAGGGACATATGGCAATGTCTGGAGATAATTTTGGGTGTCACACCTGGGCAATGCTACTGACTTCTAGTTAGAGGCTGGGGATGCTGTTAAATATCCTTCAATGCATAGGACAGCCCCTCACAACAATGAATTATTTGGCTTAAAGTAACAGTAGTACCAAGATTGAGAAACCCTGGACAAGATGAGCTCAAAAATTACTCTGATCTGAAATAAAATGATTATATATAATACTAAGTAAAAAATCCAAAGCTTTTGGATTAGTAAATATACTTTACCAAGTGCCTACAGGTGTTAATTATTTAAAAAAATATTTAATAGTCACACCCTAGGACAGACATTGTATTTCTGTACTCTTTAGATGAAAAAACTGGCTCAAAGTGGTTAATTTGCTCAAGGTTGCATAGTTATGGGTAGAGATAGGATTTGAATGTTTGACCAATTCGAAACTTTATTTTTTTTCTTACTACTCAGTGCTATAGGTCATAATTTCCCCCCTATTTCAAATTATTATGAAAGTTTTATTTTCACAAGTCATGTAAACATTCCTTGTAGGAAGGAAATAAAGAGATTAAGCACTTTCATTAATAGAACATTGGTTGATTCATTTTCTCACCAAAGTCTCCAGCCACACATAAATATAATCAAATTGTAGGGGTATTGAATACATGTACTCTCTTATCGGATCTCATTTATAATTTATCACAAACCACTCTTCATTTGAAATAACCCTCATAAATGTTATTGAAGAGAGGATCACTATGTTATGGTAGCAAAACAAAGGTTTAATTCTTGTTCAAGCAGTTTCCTCTGTGTGACAGATTGATATGGGGCAATTGCCCTTCATGCCATGGTTCAGGGAGAAGGTACTTTCATCTTTTTTCTTTCAATATTTTATTTTTATTGTGGTAAAATATACATAATATAAAAATTGCCATTTTAAGTATTTTTAAGTGTGCAACTCAGTACATTCGATTCAGCATTAAGTTCATCCACGTCATACAACCTTCACCACTATCCACCTCCAGAACTTTTTCTTTGTCCCAAACTGAAACTCTGTCGCTGTAGGTCATAGTTTTCTTATATGACCATATTTCTCCACTCTAAAGAACTTTTTGACGTGTCTAATTTCTGGAAAATAACATACTTAGAAGTTATACTTAATTTGCTAACATTTGAAAACCTGAGAAAGTACATTTTTTGTGACCCAGAACACAGCATTGCAAAGAAATTTTATCCTCTTATACTCTGAATGTAAATGGGACCATGCATTAATATTGTTTTATTTTATCTTTCCATTTCCTCTCAGTTTAAGCCCTTACACTCCATTATCAGACTTAGGTTCTCTTCCCATTTTGAACCTAGTTTTTGACAGTGTTTTTCTTAATCTCCACTGCTTTTGTTTTGTTAAAACACGAAGAAATAGTATCAGCATTAGAAACTCCTATATGTTTCAAAGACAGTATATTCCAGTCCATATTTGAGAGCACACCATTGTATCACTAAGATCTTACTACCAAACTACACTAAACTGAGCTTTGATTTGAGTATAAAATATTACTCCCCATCCATATCTTTTTTAAGTTCATGATAGCATATAAAATTCAAATATGTCAGATAATGAAGAACAGTTGAGAAGTGCCATGCTAGGAATAGTAAAACAATATGCCTAAAATTAACCAAGAGGTATTTACCTTCCTGCATTCAAAGAGGTTTATTTGCTGCAGATGAAAGATGAAGTCACACTTCATAGCATTCAGTATTTTGTCATCAGATATTCTAATGCGTAATCTGTTTAGACGTTTTAACCCTAGCTCTCCTAACTTCTAACTAAATTAGATTGAAAGATGTGAGACCATATGGCCATGAATTTGGTATTCATTCTCAGAGAAGACAGCTGAGCGGCATAGACCTAAATTATAACTAAAATAATGCTCTGGGTTTTTTTTTCTTTTTGACACTATAATGATAATGACTAACACATTGTATTTGGTAATAGAAATGCTGTATGTGTTTTTGCAAAGAATATTTTGGAGACAATCAGCTTTAGGGTTAGGACATAGGCAGTGCAATGCAGATAATGGAGGAATAGGGGAAGAAATGTTGGGACCTTTTGAATTTTAGGCCCTTAAAGTCAGTATGAACTGTACCTTCTTAGAACTTCAAATCATCTTTTGTGTTTCCTGATAGACTCATTATTTGGAAGTGGCTAGTATATTTTGGTCCTTATGTAAGTACCCCACCAAAATTTTGCTTCTGTATGTATTTCTATTTAAAATATGTTTTCTCATTGATGGCGATCAACCATATATAGTCAAGTACAAAAGAAACTTCAGAAATGGAAATATGAAAGGTTGTGATATGTTCTTAGTCATATAGCTAGTTACTAGCAGGATAAAGACTGTAATGCAGTCTCTCTCATTGTAGTGCTTTTTACAACTCTTAGTGCTTTTAGAACTAAGAATCAGTATAAGCCCATATTTAACAACCAGCCAATAAAAATGCATACATTTGTTTCATATTCTAACCAGTTAAGGAAGAGAAAATACATGGAGAGAGTATAAAGAAAAGGAGAGGAAGATAAAAATCCTCAAGTTTCTTCAGCTATATTTTGCTCTCCATTCCTACGAAAATGAACTCCTAAGCCCCGTTCTTTGCGAGGACACTTACTTTAGTTCCTGGAATGCAGTGAGTGCTCATTAAATATTAGTTCCTGTCTCAGCCATCTTCCTCACAGCCAATGTCATTTGTATACCTGACCCCTAATTTAACATCTACTACCTTGAGTTTTGCCTACCCTTTAGGCCTTCCCCCTGAGACAGGCTGAAAAGCATCTGTACTATCACCAGTTACCTCTCTTACTTTCAGAATTGGCTCTAGGCCATTTATTTCTGGGAGTCCAAATGTCATGTCTTAAATAGTGGTGATAGGGTGGAGGAGGTTAAAGGAACATTTATTTAGCATCTCTTGCGAATCAGACATGTTTCTTACATATACCAAACCTAGAAAGGAAATTTCTCATTCAAAACTTTGGCTTTTTAAAGAACCAGTTCTCAGGGAAATCTTGGGCAGACACATTTAAAGCTGGCTCTGACACTAGCTCTATGACTTTGGGCAAATTGCTCGACCTTTCCAAGCCTCAGGTATTACTGTTAGAAAGTAGAAATCATCACAATCGTGTTAAATTTAGGGTTAATGCAGCTTGAGGAGAATTTGACAGTGTGGAATGGCCTCTGAAAAACAATACCTCATCATATATAATTGTTCTCAGTAAACAAACAAACAAACAAACAAACAAAACACCTTCCACGAGCCTCTTGTAGACAGAATAAGGATTTAAAAGATCTCGAGAGGCTGGAATAATTGGTAGAATCTAACAAAGTAAAAGTGAAATGGGACACATAGAAGTTTATATTGAGTCTGTTTTGGGGCCCAGAAAAGTTTCTATCTATATAACTATGTCCTGGAGGAACAGAGTTTAAATAGCTCCACGTGAACAGCTTATATTTTAGTCAAAAGTTAGCATAGCATGAGTCAACAGTATGATGTAACCATCAGAAAATGGTGAAGCCATCTTAGGCTACACTAATAGAAGAGAAATATTCAAATAAGGAGGTAAATATACTTAACACTCCTGAACTGTACACTTAAAAATGGTTTTAAGATGGTCAATTTCATGTGTTTTTTTTTCACCACAATTGAAAAAATAAGGTAATGATCTCGTTTTACTATTTTGTTATAGTGACCCCATTAAGGTGATTGTGTTTATGTTACACTTTATGAATGACATGGTCTTAGGCAAACTAGTGAGAGGACTCGAAATCATGCTGCGTGATAGGAACTGGGATCAATTCACAAAAAGGCTAAAGAGGGAGGGAGAGGATAAAGAACATAACGTTTCTCTTAAAATATTTGGATTGCCATTTTAGAAGAGTGATTATACTTATCATGATTCAAGGACTATAACTGGGATCAGTGGAAGCTCTAAGTGGTCCTCAAAGTGTGGCCTCTGGAACAACAGAATCAGCATCACTAGGGAGCTTTTTAAAAATGTACATTCTTGAGCCCTCAAAATTGCTGAATTGGAAAGTCTGGAAGTGGGATCCAGTAATCTCTTTTAACATACTCTCCAGGTGATTTTGATGCACAATAAAGCACTTGAGACCCCCTACTGTAGGACAACAGATTTCAGTTCAACAAAAATACATGAAAATTTGGCTACTAAAAAGATAGCAATGATTTTTAACCTTCACTGTGCAACAGAATCACCTGAGAAGCTTTAAAAAACAAAACCCACAAAAACAAACTATGACTGGGAACCACTCTGAAGAGATTCTGGTTAATTGGTCTGGGGTAGAGCTTGGGCATCAGTATGCTTTAAAAACAACATAGGTGATATAATGTGCAGCCAGAGTTGAGAACTACCTTGGTAGAAGGTTGAAACTAGGATCACTAGGTTGGCTGTTTAAGAGATTCCTTGGGGACCCTGTTTAAAAATACAGATTCTTGGGCCTTAACCCTGGGGATTTAAACAGATTTGAGGTAGTGCCAAGGAGTAGTTTCTTTTTCTTTTCTTCTTTTTTTCCTTCCTTTCTTTAAAAAAAAATTTCTTCAGGTTAGACTAAAGCACGGTTAGCTTGAAAAGTATCATTCTAGGTGACCAGGCCTTTATATAAATTAGCTTAGTCACCAAATAGATATTGAACAGCCATTATGTGTAAGGATCTGAGCCTATCCTGTAGGGCCGTAATTCCCAACATAGTTGATTATCAGAATCACTTGTGGGTAGATTGTACTACCCATAGAGATTTTTATTTTAACTCAGCATGTAATTTTAAAAAGCTGTGCGTGTGAATTTGATGTGAAACTGATTAAGAAAGACTTTTATATGAAGGTTTGTTCCTGAAATTTTGAATGTAGGTTTAATCATATTTGAATTGATTAGGAAAACATGCTATTTAAAGAAAAATAGGGTAAATCCTTTAAAGTACATTTTAATGTGCATCATCACTCCAATATCTTCTTTATTAATTTCAGATTTTTGTATATTTTAATTTTTGATACACTGCAGTCAGAACATCAACACATTTATTATATTACACTCACAAAGAATTTGCCATCGACAAGTAAATGTACGTGAATGTCTTGCATATAAGGTCAAAGCTCTACTTCTTGCATCAGGAACAACATTGTTTACAGTTAAATGAAATGGATCTAAAGACCTACCATATTCATAGCAAATTCTAAGCTCAGGCTCTAAAACCCTCTAGTTTTGATAGATACACCTTTTATATTCATTCCTTCCTTTTTGTGCCTGCTGCCCTCTTCTGGTTCAAAACTTATGACCTGTTGCCTGCAACTGATTCCTAACTCGTTATCTCCATTTTAAGTCACCAGTTTTCCTTGTTGAATGCAGAATTAAATCCAAATGCCCAAATGAATCCAGTTATGGTTTGGTCCCATCACAAGCTTTCAATTATTGTCCTTCATGGTCTTGTCTCTCCCCTCCCAACAAATAATTTTATTCTACTCTTTTTATCTGAATGTTACACATCTCCTAAAACTTATTTCAAAACCTGTTCTCCTCTGGAAAGCTTTCCCAAACCCCTCAGCACTGTACCTTATGTCTTATATGACATTTTGATCTTGGGATGATAGTTCTTTCTATACACATCTTGCCTTTCTTACTAAATTGTAAATTCCTTGATATTAGAAATCATTGACTTGCTTTGCCATTTCCAGCATGTGAGAGAGTTATGTATGTATAATTGAAAAAGTCAAGAGAAAACAAAGTTTAAATTCCAGCTCTACTAACACATGTGACAAATTATTTTGATTTCACTGAATCCCAATTTCCTAACTTTCACAATGTGGGAAATGCCACTTACTTTGGAGATTCATTTTAAGGACTAAAGGTGTAAGAGTTACATCGTTTGATATATAAAAGGCCTTCAATGTGTGCTCATTTTTTTCTTATCTCTTTTCAAAATGTCTACCACAGTTCTTTGAGACTAACCTCAATAAATACCAAAAAGCTAAATGATGTCCGAAGGCATTGAGGGCCTGAACTAGGGTAGTGTTATGGGACATGAAAAGGAAGAGATGGGATATGAAATAACGTTATAAGCTAGAATTGACATGCAGGGGAGAAGAATGGCTGTGATTTTGAGCATGGGATAAAATGACATTTAATAAAGAAAAGCAGACCAAAAACTTGTTTGAGCAAATTAGTCAATGGCAATAAGTTTAGGCAGTACCATTGTAGAGGAAACATTATAGGAGCACCAGTAACTTTATGGAAATGATCTGGGGCACCAGTAATGAAAGACTGGGTTAAAATACTAAGCCTTGGTATTTCCCAATTCGAGTGTCAGTTTCAAATTTTGATTATTAGAAATGGGAAAATCTGGAATTAAAGGTTGATCTAAGAAAGACATGAGTTAAATTTTAGAAATTCTCAAAAATCTAACAGTAGTTTCCTTTAGTCTTTTTAAAGTAAACTTTCCCTTTGTAGTAAGTTATATTGCTACCAAATGATAATATTTAAGATGAATCGTTAGGTAGTTCATTTGGGCTCATTCTTGTTTTTGGAGATAGACCTATAATGATACGAACTTCCCTCTTATGACTGCTTTTGCCGCGTCTCCAGAAGTTCTATTTGTTTCTTTTTGAGGGTTTCAGTCTCTTTGCTCTGCTCATCTAGTTGTTTTTTCAATCCTTGAAATTGTTGATATGACTCGTTTCCGAACTCACTGAGTTTTTTCAGAAGTACCATCCTGAATTCTCTGTCATTTAAGTTGCATATTTCTATGTCCGTAAGCTTATTTTCTGGAGATTTTTCTCTTTCTTTCAGAGATGCCTTGTCACCTTGGTTGTTCATGGTGTTTAATGGACTATATCTCTGCCTTGGCATTAATAGAAGTTTATTTTGCTCTTTTTCCAAAAAGAAGACATATTATATAAAGGTCTCTCTTTAGCCTGCTGCAAAGAAGGCACTTTTCTTTTGAGTTCTAGTAGGTGGCATCTAAGCCTCTTGGAACCCTACTTTATATAAAGTCTTAAAACTGCCTTTTTATTTTCTTATAGATATTTAATCATGCTCGCTACCCTCAGTTTCAGTCCCTGTCAGTGTCAGCGACAGTCATGGCAACATTTGATCAGATTCCCCTGGGGCTCTCCGGTGATCGGTCTCAACTGTATGAGGAGAGAGGCCCTCTGCATTGGGATTTGGGGGCTGTGGCTCAGCCTTGGTTTTGCAACCGCGGTTGGCAAAAATCAACTGTTGTTTCTCTGCTGTCCACTTCTCTGCTTTCTGCCCTGATGACTTGGCCCTGCTACTGGCTGTGTGGAACTAACAGCACTCCCAGGCAGGGCTGTTCAGGGAATTCTCCGCACCTTCGCCCCTCCCCCTCCCCCTACAGGTAGCTCTGGCAGCTGTAAGAGACAGCTTCTTTATTTTGCCCAGTCCACCACCCGACACCAGGTTTCTGACCTATGGTAGCTCTTATGTGCACATCCTACTCTCAGACGTGCTGGTGTGCAGTTTGGGTGTTTTTGTTGAGCTTATTGTTGTTCAAGGAGAGAGACCTGGGAATGTCTCTCACTCGGCCATGTTTTCAAAGATCTCTCAATATTTAATTATTATTAAAGATTTTAATGGTAAGTTCAAAATCTTGCCACTATGTTCAGATTGCATATAATAGTTAATTCTGAAACAATGGAAGTCCTGAAATACATTTTAGTTAAACTCTTTACCTTGCTGATTTTAGAGTCAGATAAATCATATATTTTAAAACAATTTTAAAATAATTTAGAGGAAATATTATATATTATAGGGATAAATTTTTAGCTGTTCAAGTCATTTCCGACATGTTCCTAATTATAATTATCATTTAGCACTACAATTTTAAAGTAAGCGTTTTTGTTGTTGTTGTTGTTGTTTTTAAGTCCATACAGTGGAACTGTAATTTAAGCTTAGTTGAAGATATCCAACATGACTTTTTAAAATTAGTTTCAAGTATACAATACATTGGTTAGACATTTATATAGTTTATGAAATGATCCCCCTGATTACTCTATCTTCCCTCTGGCTTTACATATAGCCATTACCTTACTGATGTCTGCATTCCCTATGCCATGCTCCTCATCCCTGTGACCCTCTATCAACTACTAATTTGTACTTCTTTAAACCTTCACCACAACACGACTTTTAAAATAATATCTCTGAAGGTTTTAAAATAGAAAGCCCTACATACTTTTTGCAAAAATTAAGACAATTATACAGAGAGAATAAAATGTTAAATTTTCTTACTTTGTTCCTTTCCCAGCCCTACTTTTCAAAGTTAACCACTTTTAAATTTATAGTTTTCATATTTTTTATGTGTGCTGTATATTTAATTTTTGTTAGTGTAGGAAATTGACTGTATTATATTTATTGTTCTATAACTTTTATCTATTTAATATATCATTGGCATTTTTCAATGAAAGTATATGTGGTATAAGCTTTTTCATTTAAACAGCCAAATAGCAAGCAAATTTTCGATGTTTTTTGATGTATACCCTATAGATAAACTAATAAACTTTGACAGAATACATTGCAACTGTTAAGAACTTTAGATAGATGTATCGATCTCAAGTACAAATGCAGAGAGTTTTGGTATGTGTTACTTGTTACAGTGAGAAACACTCTAGCATTATTTCTAGATGTTAGTATATGAACATTGTAGCTTTGGTGGGGGGAGTGAGACTTGTTTGGCCAGGAGAGTGTGCTAGTATTTATACAGTAATGAAGTATGTTTGCCCATCATGGGCAAAGTCTGTTTGCGGTTTCACGTGATTTTTAGATAACATTGGAGCCATAGCTCCAGATAATTGACAGTCTTAAAACAATGGATTGTTTGCTGTGAAACACAAAATCACAAGGCTGGGTGTTTTAATCCTGTCATTATTGGTGCCCCAAATCATTCCATGAAGCTCATGAAGTTACTGGTATCCCTATAACTTTTCCTATGGGATAGTATTGCCTAGACTTATCTTACTAAATAAGTAACTCTTGCCATATTAGACATTAGAGGCAGACTTAATATGCTCATATTAAATTGCATACTCGATAAGCAAAAAGTTGTTACTGTAGATCCACAAGCACTCAGATTTGAAGTGTAATATAAAATAATATATAATTGAAGAATGAAAATGATACGTCTAAATGTTCGTTAATGGGATATATAGTCTCACCTCCCTTTATTTTATTCATAGATACAACTTGGAATGAACAGGGAAAGGCTGAATGTTTTACAGATAACTTTTGTAATGTATGTGGAGTGCTGCTACAGTTTGAATCACAAAGGATTTCACATTATGAGGTAGGTTTAAAAATGGAAATAGAGTCTAAAGTTAGTTTTTAAATGTAGCAGGTAAACTTCCTATGTTATCATTTTTCATTCTTATGAGAATCCTATGAAGCAGACAGTATTATTTCCCTTTTGAGGATAAGGAGACTAGTTCAGAGAGGGACAAACTTACCAGCTTAAGTTTGGGGAATTCAGGTTTAAACTCTTTTTGACTCCAAAGCTAATTTTCTTCATAACATTCTGTATCCCTTTATATTCATTAAGCCACTATGTCCTTTATGTCCTTGTAGGAAATGTAAGGAAGGTATTATAAACCTCCAGTAGGAAACTGTTAATGTGAATCAAGGGCTATTACAGAAATCCAGAGTCTTTCTTTACAGTAAATGAAGGTTATAAAAACAAAATGAGCCAGTCTTACTTGCACTTGACTTAGCTACATACTTTTTGCTGGACCATAGCATTCTAGAGCTAGAAAAGGGAATGTTTAATGTTTCAACTCCTATGGTTTATTAATTAGAATACTGATACCCAGAGGGATAGTGATTCTCATAGCTAGTCATTGGCATGGCTAAGCTTAACAATGATTTCTTCAGATTCCATATCCATTATTCTTTCTTTTCATTTGGTGTGGCCTCCCATTTCTACATCATATGATGAGCTTAGTTTTTTTCATATTTGATATCTGGGTTACTAAAAGCACTAGGTACATTTACTTAAAAGATATATAATGCCAGCTCTGCTTTTTTAAACATCTTATCTCGTTTTGCCTATTGCACATCTTATTGACAACTATACTTCAGTCCTTATGTTCATTAGGATTCAATTACTATAATTACAGATAGGGAAATTTTGTTGGCTATAGATTGAGAGGACCTAGGTTCAGGTCTTAACCACCATTGTTGTGTAACCTGGGCGAGTCACTTTACCTTTCTCAGCATGTTTCTTGAATGTATAAAATGGGGGTGGTAAAATCTTTCTTACTATACTTGTGAGAATTAAATAAAATCAAATACGTCAGAGCGGCTAGCTCATCCTCAGACTCTATAGCTCAAAGATTCAGTTAGTAAAGATAGACACACAATCCAGGGGCTCTATGATAATTGTGGTGGGAACCATTTGAATTTAAAGTAGTTTTTATGGGCCCATAAACTGGTATTCAGTGCAGAAAATTACAAAACTACAAGAAAAAACTCAACCATAATTATATCACTTGTATCATTTAACTTCTCTTTTGCCTAATATTTCCAGTATGCTTTCTGAACACACACAGATACACACACATTTCTTTCTTTATCCTTTTTATTTATTTATTCATTTTTAAATTTATTTTATCATTAGTTTCAAGTATACAGTACATTGGTTAGACATTTATATAGTTTCTAAAACAATCTCTCTAATTGCTCTTTCTCTCCTTGGGTTCTCTACTTAGCCATTTCATTAATGCTAAATAAATTTTCTATGCCATGCTCTTCATCCCTGTGACAACCTATCAACGAATAATTTCTACTTCTTTAACCTTTCATGCCATTCTCTCAGCCCTCCAAACCCCCTCCCTCTGGTTGTCATCCGATTGTCCTCTATATTTGTGAGTCTGTTTTGAATAATTTGTTCTTTTTGTTCCTTAAATTCTACATATAAGTGAAATTGTATGGTATTTATCTATGTCTGACGTATTTCCCTTAGCATAATAATCTCTAGGTCCATCCATGCCATTGCAAATTGTAGGCTTTCATTTTTTCAATGACTGAGTAATATTTCATTGTATGTATGAACCATAACTTCTTTATCCAATCATCTGTTGATGGACATTTAGGTTGCTTCCATATTTTGGCTATTGTAAATTGTGTTGCCATGAACATAACGGTGCATAGATCTTTACAAATTATTGTTTTGGTTTTCTTTGGAAAAATACCCAGAAGTGCAATTGCTGGATCAAAAGGTAGATCTATTTTTAATTTTTTGAGAAACCTCTAGATTGTTTTCCATGGAGGCTGTACCAATTTGCATTCCCACCAACAGACACACACACATTTTTATAAAAGAGAATTTTATGTGTTGGTTTGTACTTTTTTTTCATATAAGAGCATATTCTAGACACTTTGTCCTATCATTACAGCTTTTTCTTCTATAGTATTTTGATGGTTATAAAGTATTATATGTAATGTTGTAGCATATTTTTTAAATTTAGATTTCAGTGCTGTCTGTACGTTTGGTGCTTAAGGTTGTTAAAACATCAGATCAAAACTATACATGACTTTCCATGTATTTGAAAGCATTTCTACATAAGTAGTCTACTTGAAAAGGTGATCTTTTTTTTTTTTTTTGGCATACAGCTTGGTTAATATTGTCATACCACCTCAGTATAGTATTTATTGTATATGTAAAATAGAACAGTACTACAGTTTTGAATTTTAATGAGGTTGTACTTATTAATATTTCCCTTTGTATTTATACTTACATGTTTAAGAAACCATTTTCTGTGCTTTTGTCATATTGATTCCCTATATTTTCTTCTAATAATCTTAGAATTTTATTTCTTATGTTAAAGTGTGTAATCCATCTGGTATTGATTTTCACATATGGAGAGTGATAACATTTTTTAAAATACAGATAGCCGATGTTCCAGCACTATTAATTTTTATTTGTAATTTTAAAAATATCTTTATTTTTTCAATTATAGTTGACATACAATGTTGTATTAGTTTCAAGTGTACGATACAGTGATTAGACACTTGTATAACTTATGAAATGATCACCCCAATAAATCCAGTACCCATCTGACACCATACATAATTATTACAATACTACTGACACTATTTTCCATGCTATACTCTACATCCCCATGACTATTTTATAACTACCAATTCGTACCTCTTAATCCCCTCCCCCTTCACCCATTCCCCATCCTCCAATCTGACAACCATCAAAATGCTCTCTGTATCTATAAGTTTGTTTCTGTTGTTTGTTTATCCTGTTCTCTAGATTCCACATATGACATTTGTCTTACTCTCTCTGACTTATTCTACTCAGCACAGTATCCTCTAGGTCCAACCATGCTGCGAATGGCAAGGTTTCTTTCTTTTTTCTGGCTGAGCAATATTCCACTGTATATATGTATAACTTCTTCTTTATCCATTCATCCATTCATCCATTGATGGACCCCCGTCTGGATGCCTCCATATCTTGGCCACTGTAAATAATGCTGCAATGAATATACAGATTCACAAGAATCTGTAATTTTTTTACTAAATTTATTGGGGTAACACTGGTTAATAAAATTATATAATTTTCAGGTGTATATTATAATTTCACATCTGTATATTCTATTGTGTGTTTACCACCCAAAGTCCATTTTCCTTCAGGTAATATATATTTGATCCCATTTACCCATTTCACCCACACTCTACCCCCCTATATTTGACCCACTTTACCCCGTCTACCTTCCCCCTCCTCCTCTACTCCCTACGCTCTGATAACAACTAGTCTATAGTCCATGTCCATCAGTCTCTGTTTGTTGGTCCTGTTCATTTGTTGTTTTTAGGTTTATATCCCACATATAAATTATATCATATGATTTTAAACTTTTTCTATCTGGCTTATTTCGCATAGTATGAATATTTCAAGGTTCATCTATGTTGCTAATGGCAGTATTTCATCTCTCCTTATGGCTGAGTAATATTCCATTGCATATATGTACCACAGCTTCTTTAGCCAATCATCTATCATAGCACACTTCAGTTGCTTCCATATCCAGGCCACTGTGAATAATGCTGCTATGAACATCAGTGTACAAATATCTTTTCAGATATGAGTTTTCAAGTCTTTGGAGTAAATACCTAGTAGAGGGATTGCTGGATCAGGTGGTAGATCAATTCTTAGTTTTTTGAGGAACTTCCATACTGTTTTTCATAGTGGCTGTACCAATTTGCAGTCCCACCAGCAGTGTATGAGGGTTCTGTTTCTCTGCATTCTATCTAGCATTTCTTATTACTTGTCATGTTGATTATAGCCATTCTAAAAGGTGTGAGATGGTATCTCATTGTGGTTTTGATTTGTATTTCCCTAATAGCAATGTTGAGCATCTTTTCATATATTTGTTGGCCATTTGTATGTCCTCTAGAGAGAAGTGTCTGTTCAGGTCCTCTGTCCATTTTTTGATTGGATCATTTTGTTGTCGTTGTTATTGAGTTGTATGATTCTTTGTAAATTTTGGACATTAGACCCTTATTGGAGGCATTACTTGCAAATATATTTTCCCGTTCGGATGGTTGTCTCTTTACCTTGTTGATGGTTTCTTTTGCTGAGCAGAAGCTCTTTAGTTTGACGTAGTCCCATTCATTTAATTTTGCTTTTACTTGCCTTGACTTTGAGGTCAAATTCATAAAATCCTCCTTAAGTCCAAGGTTCTTGAGTTTAGTTCCTATGTTTTCTTCTATGCATTTTATTGTTTCAGGTTTCATAATCAAGTCCTTAATCCATTTTGAGGTAATTTTGGTGTGTGGTGATAGACAACAGTCTAATTTCATTCTTTTTCAGGTGACTTTCCAGTTTTCCCAGCACCATTTATTGAAGAGGCTTTCTTTTCTCCACTGTATGCTTTTGGCTTTTTTGTAGAAAATTATTTGCCCATATAAATATGGGTTTACTTCTGGATTCTTGATTCTGTTCCACTGGTCCATGTGTCTGTTTTTCTGCCAATACCATACTGTTTTGATTACTGTCGTTTTGTAGTATAATTTGAAGTCTGGCAGAGATTGATGCCTCCAGCCTTGTTCTTTTTTCTCAGGATGGCTTTGGCAATTCGGGGTCTTTTGTGCTTCCATACAAATCTGATGATTTTGTGTTCTATTTCTTTAAAAACTGCCAATGGTATTTTGATGGAGATTGCATTAAATTTGTATAATGCTTTAGGTAATAGGGTCATTGTAACTATGTTGATTCTTCCCATCCAAGAACGCGGAATATCTTTCCATTTCTTTGTATCTTTTTCAATTTCTTTTAATAGGGTCTCATAGTTTACATTATATAGATCCTTCACATGTTTCGTTAGATTTATTCTTGGGTATTTTATTCTTTTTGGTCGCAATTGCAAAAAGAATTATTTTTTTCCACTTTTTCTCCTGGCACTTCATTATTAGAGTATAGGAACACTATGGCTTTTTGAACGTTGATTTTGTATCCAGGAACTTTATTGTATTTGCTTATTGTTTCTAGTGGTGTTCTTGTGGAGTCTTTAGGGTTTTCTGTATAGAGAATCATGTCATCTGCAAAGAAACAGTTTGACTTCTTTATTTCCTATTTGAATGCCTTTTATATCTTTCTCTTGCCTGATTGCACTTGCTAGGATCTTCAGTGTTATATTGAATAACATTGGCGATAGTGGAGAGCCTTGCCTTGTTCTTCATCTTAGAGGGAAGGTTTTTAGTTTTCACCATTAAGTATAATGTTGGCTGAGTTTTTGTCATATATGGCCTTTATTATGTTAAGGTACTTTCCTTCTATACTGATTTTGTTAAGTGTTTTGATCATAAATGGATGCTGTATCTTTTAGAAATCTTTTTCTGCATCTATTGATATGATACGATTCTTATTTTTTAACTTATTTATGTGATGTATCACATTAATTGATTTGCATATGTTGAATTATCCCCGTGCCCCTGGGATGAAGCCCATTTGATTGTGGTGCATAATCTTTTTAATATGTTGCCGTATTCAGTTTGCTGGTACCTTATTTTGGATTTTTGCATCTGTGTTCATGAGAGATAGTGGTCCGTAGTTTTCTGTTTTTGAGTTATCTTTACCAGGTTTTGGTATCAGAGTAATATTGGCCCCGTAAAATGAGTTGAGAAGTATTGCCTCCTCTTCGATTTTTTGGAAGGGTTTGAGGAGAATAGGCATTAAATCTTCCTTAAGTGTTTGGTAGAATTCACTGATGAAGCTATCTGGTCATGGACATTTACTTTTTGTAGGTTTTTGATGATCATTTCAATTTCCATACTGCTGATCAGTGTATTTAGATTTTCCAGATCCTCTTATTTATTTATTCATTCATTCATTCATTCATTCATTCATTTTTAGCGAGGCAACCATTGATTGACCTCACAGTTGCAAGGTCCTTGTCAGTTTACAATCCCTTATTTTTTTTATTTGTTACACCTACAGCACCTGGTCTTCCTAGGTTGTTTGCTATCCAAGTACTAACCAGGCCTGACCCTGATTAGCTTCCAAGATTAGACGGGATCAGGCTTGTTCAGAGTAACATGGCCGTAGAGTAGATATTCCAGATCTTTTTGATTCAGTCTAGGGAGATTGTATTTTTATAAGTACTGGTCCATTTCTTCTAGGGTGTTAGATTGGGTGTTATATACTTTTTCATAGTATTCTTGTATGATCGTTTGTATTTCTGCCATGTCAGTCGTAATTTCTCCTCTTTCATCCTTGATTTTGTTTATTTGTGTCCTTTCCCTTTTTTCTTTAGTGAGTCTAGCCAGACGTTGGTCAATTTTATCAACCTTCACAAAGAACCAGCTCTTTGTTGCATGTATTTTTTCTATTGTTTTGGTTGTTGTTGTTTATTTGTTTTCAATTTCATTTATTTCTGCTCTATTTTTGATTATTTCTTTCCTTCTGCTGACTTTAGGCCTCATCTGTTCTTCCTTTTCTAGTTTTTTTAAGATGAAGCATTAGGTTGTTTATTTGGGCTCGTTCTTGTTTTTGGAGATAGGCCTGTAATGATATGAACTTTCCTCTTATGACCGCTTTTGTCGTGTCCCAAAAGATTCGATATGTTGTACTATCATTATCATTCATTTCTATGTATCTCTTGGTCTCTTTATTTCTTCACTGACCCAGTTATTCTTCAGCAGCATGTTGTTTAATCTCCATGAATGTGTGGTTCTTCTTGATTTCTTTTTGCAGTTGATCATTAGTTTCAAAGCATTGTGATCAGAGAATATGTTTGGTATGATTTCGACCCTCTTATATTTGTTGAGGCTATCTCTGTGTCACAGTATGTGGTCGATTCTTGAGAATTTCCCATGTGCACTCGAAAAGAATGTATAAGCAGCTGTTTGGGGATGAAAGGCTCTATAAATGTCAATGATGTAGTTGGTCTAATGTGTCATTTAAGGATGTAATTTCCTTATTGATTTTCTGTTTGGATGATCGGTCCATATCTGACAGTGGGGTCTTTAGGTCCCCTACTACGGTAGTGTTTTGGTCTGATCCTCCATTTAGTTCTGTTAGGGATTGCTTTACATATTTCAGGGCTCTATGATTGGAAGCATAGATATTAATAAGTGTTGTGTCTTCTTGGTGCATGATTCACTTTATCATTATGAAGTATCCCTCGGTATCTTTCTTTACCTTTTTTACATCTGATATCAGTACCGCTACTCCCACTTTTCTCTGAATGTCATTTGCTTGAAATATCATTTTCCACCCTTTCACTTTGAGTCTGTATTTGTCTTTGGAGCTGAGATGTGTCTCCTGGAGGCAGCATATGGTTGGCTTTTGTTTTGTGATCCATTCTGCAACTCTGTGGCTTTTTATTGGTGACTTTAGTCCATTTACATTCAGGGTGATTATTGAAATATGAGGTCTTCTTATAGCCATTTTATCTTTTGCTTTCTGGTAGCTCGGTGTTTCCATTGCTTCCTTGTCCTTGTGTTTCTGTTTTCTTTAATTTTGTTGGCTTTTGTGTGTTTTGCCTCTGGTTCTTCTTGTTTTATGTTATATACTTCAGTTCTGGATCTTTGGTGTGTGGTTACCATTACGAATATGTAAAGGATAGTTATATATATTTCTTAAAGATTAACGATCTTTAAGAAAATGAAAAGGCAGTTTTAAGACTTTATATGTTTATATATATATATATATATATATATATATATATATATATATACACACACACACACACACACACACACACACATACAGTCGTCCATTTTCTTCAGTGTGTGCCTTATCTCCAGTCCCCTTTGTGAATTTGGATCTTTGAATCTCCCCTTTTTCAGTCATTGTTATCTCAATTTGTCCTTATGTATACTGAACTCTCATTACTATCTTGCTATAGCAATTCTTGTATTATTTAAGCTTAGAATGCCCTTTCTCAGTAAGGGTTGCACTCCTCTGCTTCTATTTGCCTGATAGTCATTTTACTCTTAATTATATATTTTTGTTGTTCTTGTTATTTTTTTTCAGGTGAACCGACCTCTTTCGGTATTTCCTGTAATGCAGGCCTCATAGTAGAGAATTCTCTCGATTTTTGTATGTCTGGAAAAGTCTTAATTTCTCCTTCATATCTAAAGGAGAGCTTAGCTGGAAACATTATTCTAGGCTGGTAGTTCCTTTCACTTAATACTTTAAATATTTGATTCCATTACTTTCTGACTTGTAAGGTTTGCACTGAGAAGTCTGAAGATAATCTAATGGGTTTTCCTTTATAAGTTTTCTTCTCCCTGGCTGCCCTGAGAATTCTGTCTTTGTCGTTGATTTTTGATAATTTTAACAAAATGTGTCTTGGTGAACTCCTTTTTGACGAGATAATTGAATGTCCTGTTGACTTCTTGAATTCTAAGTTCCATCTCATTTCTTCGATTTGCGAAATTCTCATCCACTATTTGTCTGAAAATGTTTTCTAGTCCATGCTCCTTTTCCTTGCCTTCAATAATGCCCATTATTCTTATGTTTCCTTTCCTGATGGTACCAGCTAGTTCTTGAATTTCTTTTTCATTATTTTTCATTCTTCAGTTTCTCTCTTCTTCCTTCTGATTTATTTCTAGATTTCTTTCCTCCAGTTAGTCGATTCTATTTCCCAAGCTTGCTATTTTATTTTTCAACTCTTGCAGTGTGTTTTTTATCTCCAGAATATCTATTCTGTTCTTTTTGAGGGTTTCAATCTCTTTGCTCTGCCCATCTAGTTGTTTTTTCAATTCCTGAAATTGTTGATATGACTCGTTTTGGAACTCACTGAGTTTTTTCAGAAGTACTATCCTGAATTCTCTATCATTTAAGTTGCATATTTCTATGTTGTAAGGTTATTTTCTGAAGCTTTTTCTCTTTCTTTCTGAGGTGCTTTGTCACCCTGGTGTTCATGGTGTTTAATGGACTATTACTCCACCTGGGCATGAATGGAAGTGTATTCTGCTGTTTTTCCAGAAAGAAGATTTATTATATAAAGGTCTCTCTTTAGCCTGTTGCAAAGAAGGCACTTTTCTTTTAGTTTCCAGTAGATGGCATCTAAGCCTCTTGGATCCCTGCTTTATATAAAGCTTTAATAAAGCCTTTTTATTTTCTGATAGATATTTAATCACGCTCGCTACCCTCAGTTTCAATCCCTGTCAGTATTAGCAACAGTTTTGGTAGCGTTTGCTCAGATTCCCCTGGGGCTCTGCAGTGTTCAGTCTCAGAGGGTATGGGGGGAGGGGCCTTCCGGGTTGAGGGTTGGGGGCTGCATTTTGCAACCGTGGTCGTTAAGTAGCAACTGTTGTTTGCCGGCCACTTCGCTTTTTGCCCTGATGATTAGGGACTGCTGCCAGCCGGATATGGGGAGCTTACAACTTTCCCCTGAAGAGCAGGGCTCTTCAGGCTCTTCAGGGAACTCCTTCTCCCCTCCCCCTCCTCCTGCAGGGAGTTCAGGTGGCTGTGAGAGGCAGCTTCTTTATTTTTCCCAGTCCACCACCTGACACCTGGCATTCTGACTTGTGGTTGCTCTTATGCACAGATCTCATGCTCAGATGTGCTGGTGTGCAGTTTGGGTGTTTTTTGTTGAGTTTTAGATGTTCAGCTTATTGTTGTTTCAAGGGGAGAGATCTTAGGATGTCTCTCACTCTGCCATGTTTCCAATTTCATTTACTTTGAATCACTCAAAGATACCTCAGTTGTTCTCCAAATTACAAGCTTGTGTCAACTTCCTGAATAGCAAACACCATTTATTCTCTGTCAGTCCTTCTTTCTCAGCAAGTTTAGAGGGATTTTATTAATTCTAAACCAAGTGATTAATTAAACTGATTCCTGGAGTCCTCCCTTCTTCCCTTTAGCTTTGGTGGTAATTAATCATGGCTTTTCATGGCTTGTAGTAACATTAACGTTGTACATTACTGTATTATTTTGGTAGTCTCTTAGAAATTCAGTCATGTCAGCATACAACAATGCAGAGAATAGGTTCAGAAATGTAAATTAACCTTGATTCACCCCATCCCTGAAAGGAAGCTCCAGAGCTTTCAGGAGAATGCTTTCCATCATTGAATGTGAAGTTATCCATTAGGACCCAAGTGTCTGAAGCTTTTCTCAAGAAGCTAGATTATTTGGGGTAAGAGAAGCATGTCCTTCAGCAATGGTGGACCATTTTCTTATTTAAATAGGATATAAGAGCTGAAGACAAAGAGGCGAGAACTTCAAACAAGGAATATCATAAATGTAGAATCTACTAATACAATTTATATTGAAAAATATGCATTTTTATGCCCTCTTTCAAAAGAAAGTGTTAACTTTCTTGCTTAAGGTGGTGGTTTTGGCACTCTTGACTCCCTTGAATTTTTAATAAAAAATTGGATAGGAAAAAAGATACAGTTATAACACACATGTATACACACACACCAAATCAACTACTATAACAGTATGTAATTTCCATTGTTTGGAAAGTCTGTGGTGACAAAAGGAGACTTATGATTGCTAAGAGATGCTGATACACACATGAAGGAGAGCACACTTTTTCCCCAAAGAGCTTGAAGGAAGCACCTTCTTTTCCCTTTACTTTTTGAATGAGATCCAAGGTCTGTAACAACAGAAAACTTTGAGGCTATTCCAGCATAATTTCTAGAAAATAAAAAAGACAGGAAATAGAAGGGACTGGTGGAGTTATAATTCCAGCAAGGAAACTGTGGGATGGAGTTGAGACAGGAGGAGCTCTGGTGCATCCTGAGGACTCTCGTTGCTCATGTATTTCATCTCTTCTGCTTATCAAAGAAGAGGAATGAAGACAGGAGAAGGCCGTTCAAGTCAATCCTTCTGTGCCTACCGAGAAGACTATCTTGGAGATATGAGCTATAAACTGGGAACTATAATTTGTCCTTCAGTTACATACCTGAAAAGGTAATTCCACTCACATTCAAGGGTACATTTACTGGCTATTTTGTTTAATAAGCCCATCTATTATTTGCATGGCATAAAATGAATAGTTGGCTTTTGGACTGGTTGAGAAAAGCTGACTTTTCCCTTTGGTCCACAGACAAAGGGCCTTTCCCCCAGTGCAGAAGTGGATTCCTCATAACCAGGGAAATTGGCCAGTAAATTACATTAAAAACTAAAAATCAACAATGACAATATAATGCAATCTTTAGTCTGCTATATGCCGGCTTTCTTTATCAATGCTAAAACTATTCTCCCCTTCTGTATCTCGCTATCTCTCTTTTTCATTGGGATGTTTTTCAGCCTAACCAAGAGAACACTAGCTTTACTTTCTCTATTTTCTTCCTTAACTCTGTTATGTTTCTCCCTAGTTGAGAAACTGGCTATCAATAATGACCTTAACACATCCTCAGTTGTAAGATAGCTATAACAGTAGAACAATATTACAAAATAGTTTTGAGAGTTGAGTATGATAATGCATGCAAAACACTAGAGTGCCCCACACATAGAAACACCTCATACCATAGTCTCAAAAATTTTATTATCCAAACATCCTAATTTGGGTCCAGGTCATACACACTGCCCTGACAAAAGGGGCCTCATCTGCATTCAGTGAGAAACAGAACAATCTGGGCCCAAAGACCACTCAGTAGCAAAGGCAGAGGAAGTGCATGCAAGAGGTCTAGGCATCACCTCTGCAGCTTGTAGGTGTTAGATACCACTTCATTGTATCCTTTTTGTTCAGGTATCAAATATCCTTGTTTAATTCTCATTAAAGAAAATTGGTCTTTCTTCTCTTTCCTTCAGAAACCAAAGTAGAAACTAGCTCGCATGGTCTGCGAGAACATTAGTAACCTGATCACTAACAGCTAGGAGTTAATTCTCTGGCAATCTGTGCTGGTGAACAAGCTGAGCAGGCTCTTTCTTGACCCTCATATGATGATATAATTGGGAGAATTCCTCTAACTGCTACTACGGCAACTTGCTGCTTTGGTGTGAGAACGTATAATCTCTCTTTTTGTATGACTACTGAACTGTATCAGGGCAACACTACTTGCTCTAAAAATAACTCCCAAACCTCAATGGTTTGCTATAATAGAAGGTTATTTCTCTCCTACCTAAGTTCAAATAAGGTGTTCCTTCCTGATCAGTGGGCAACTCCCTTCTAAGCAGCAGTTCAGGAACCCAGTCTCTTTCCTTCCTGAGCAAGTGACTTTCATGTGTGTTTATGTCAAGCCTGCAGAGAGAGAAAGAACAGGGAGTCTTGGATCACCTTCTAAAAGTTAGTCACATGACCACACCTAACAAGGTAGACTCGGAAATGAAATCTAGTTGTGTGATCAGGAGAGAGGGGAAACAGTTTTCATGATCAGCTGTAAGACCTAGGACAGCCACTTTATGAAGCCTACTGACAAACACATTGTCTGGAGAGAGCTCTCCTCAATCCTGAGTGAGCATCCAGGACACACGCACACTCC
>NW_024345505.1:218474-242644 GCF_902729225.1 Pteropus medius
TTAATTTCTCTTTCATATCTAAAGTAAGCTTAGCTGGATACGTTATTCTAGGCTGGTAGTTCCTTTCACTTAATAGTTTAAATATTTGATTCCATTCCTTTCTGGCTTGTAATATTTGTGCTGAGAAGTCCGAGGATAATCTCATGGGTTTTCCTTTATAAGTTACTGTTTTCTTCTCCCTGGCTTCTCTGAGAATTCTATCTGTGTCGTTGATTTTCGATAACTTTAATGCAATGTGTCTTGGTGAAGGCCTTTTTAGGTTGAGGTAATTGGATGTTCTGTTGATCTCTTGAATTCCAAGCTCCAGCTCATTCCTTAACTTTGGGAAATTCTTGTCAACTAATTGAAAATCCTTTCTAGTCCCTGCTGCTTTTCCTTGCCTTCAGTAATGCCCATTATTCTTATGTTTCCTCTCCTGATGGTATCAGCTAGTTCTTGAATTTCTCTTTCATTATTTCCATTCTTCTGTTTCTCTCTTCTTTCTGATTTATTTATAGATCTCTGTCTTCGGTATCACTGATCCTTTCCTCCATTTGGTCGACTCTATTTCCCAAGCTTGCTATTTCATTTTTCAACTCCTGCAGTGTGTTCTTCATCTCCAGAAGTTCTATTTGTTTCTTTTTGAGGGTTTCAATCTCTTTGCTCTGCTCATCTAGTTGTTTTTTTAATCCTTGAAATTGTTGATATGACTCGTTTCCGAACTCACTGTTTTTTCAGAAGTACCATCCTGAATTCTCTGTCATTTAAGTTGCATATTTCTATGTCTGTAACTTCTTTTATGGGGATTTTTCTCTTTCTTTCAGAGATGCCTTGTCACCTTGGTTGGTCATGCTGTTTAGTGGACCATTTCTCCGTTTGGGCATTAATGGAAGTGTATTCTGCTATTTTTCTAGAAAAAAAAAGTTTTATTATATAAAGGTCTCTCTTCAGCCTGCTGCAAAGAAGGTTCTTTTCTTTTGGTTTCCCGTAGGTGACATCTTAGCCTCTTGGATCCTTGATTTATATAAAGTCTTAAAACTGCCTTTTCATTTTCTTAAAGATCGTTAATCACACTCACTACCCTCAGTTTCAGTCTCTGTCAGTGTCATTGATGGTCTCGGCAGCTCCATTTGTTCAGGTTCCCCTGGGGCTTCTTGGTGATCGGTCTTGGAGGGTATGGAGCAAGGGGCCCTCTTGGTTGGGAGTTGGGGGCTGTGGGTCAGCCTTGGTTTTGCAGCCAGGGCCGGTAAAAATCAACTGATATTTCTCTGCGGTTCCGTCCTGCTTCTCTGCTTTCTGCCCAGATGACTGGGCCCTGCCGCCGGCTGTGTGGAACTCACTGCTCTCCCAGGCAGGGCGTTCAAGGAAGTCGCCACATCTTCTTCCATCCTCCTCCCCTTACAGGGATCTCTGGTGGCTCTGAGAGGCAGCTTCTTTATTTCTCCCAGTCCACCACCTGACACCTGGGGTTCTGACCTGTGGTAGCTCTTATGTGCACATCCCACACTCAGACGTGCTGGTGTGCAGTTTGGGTGCTTTTGTTGAGTTTTAGGTGTTCAGCTTATTGTTGTTTTATGGTGAGAGTTCTGTGGACTTCTCTCATTCTGCCATGTTTTTCCGACCGCCCAGCGTTATTAATTTGACAGTTCATCCTTACCCCACTGATGCGTATTGGCACCTCTGTTATGTATTAATTTTCACATGTGTGTGAATGTGTGTGTTGAGTCTATTATTCTGTTTGTATTGCTTTGTTTGCCTGTCTGTACAGTAATTTCACTTCATTAATATAGCTTTAAAATAAATCATGATATCTGATAGGGAAATTTTATCTGACAAAAATAATCATAAAAGTTAAGAGACAAACATAAAAATTTGAGAACCATATGATTTCACTTGTGGGATGTACAACTGAAAGCAACAAAAGAACAAGACAAACAGAGGCTCGTGGACATGTACAACAGTTTAGTGGTTACCAGAGGGAAAAGTGGAAGGGAGAAGATAGATAAGAGTGAAGAGTGTCAAATATATGGTGATAGAAGGAAATTCAACTTTGGGTGGTGAACACACAATGCAATAAATATATGACATTATTGAATTGTACACTTGAAACCTATATAATTTTGTTAACCAGTGTCACCACAATAAATGTAATAAAAAGTTAAAAAGACAAACCACAGATTGAATGGTATTTATAACCCATATAACTAACAAAGGATTAGTGTCTGGAATATATAAAAGACTATATATCAATTAGAGCAAGAAACACCCCAATTTAAAAATGGGAAAATGATTCAAACAAGCTATAGAAGAGATACTTCACTAGTGATTATACATGGCATGCAAGTTAAAGTGATAACGAGCTATTTTGTCAAATTCATAATGTTGGCAAAAATTAGTATCTAACTGCACTTAACACCAGGAAAATATAAGAAAACAGAAATACTCATATATGCTGCATTTGGAGTTGTAGGAGTTGTAAACTTCTTCAACATTTTTGGAGAGAAATTTTATTATACCTATTTAAAGTCGATAATCCTCATACCTTATAAGCCAAGAATTCCACTTGTTGATATATACTTTAAAGAAATTCCTGGACGTGTTTATAGGAGATATATTTGCATATGTTTAGTGCAGAAGTTCTTGTAATAGCAAAATAAATATAAACATAACTGCCTTCAGTAACATATTGAGTGGAATATTATACAGCATGTAAATGAATGAACTAGAGTTATGTGGATCAATATGTGTAAATATTAGAAATATATTAGTGAATTATAAAAAGCAAGTTGAAAAGGAAAAGAATAGAATGATTCCATATTCATAAAAAGTTTTAAATGACAATATATAATACTGCTCATGGGTACATGCATAAATAGTAAAAGAATAAAAGCATGAAAGGAAATGATACAGACAAACTCTAAGATAGTGGTTATCTTAGAGGGTATAACCACTGGGGAGAAACCGAGGAGGAAGAGATTATGGGCAGGTGGAAATAGGACTGTATATATAAAATTTTACCTCTCTTAAAAAGGAAGTATGAAAGAAATATAGCAAAATGTTAACATCTGTTGAAACTGGATGGTAGGTATTATTTTCTGTGCTTTTCTATATGGTGGATATATTTTACAATTTAAAATTCTTTATATAGAGAGTGAGTGCTTCACAGTATGTGCTCAGGAATATAATTTCCCTTCTACCTCCACCAGCATTTTGGTGGTTGTTATGTATTTTGTTAACTCATTTGTTCAGAGAGATTTCCAATGTGCTTAACTTAGAAGGTTTAATTTCTTTATATAAGAAAATTTGAGAGGCAGGCAGTGCAGGGCTGATATGACAGCTCAATGCCATCATCAGGGACCCAGGCATTTTCTTTCTTTCTGCTCTGATGAACTAGTTTCTGTCCTTAAATTTCCTCATAGTCCCAGATGACTGTTGGAACTCTAACCTTTACATGTTAATTCCAGAAGCAGGAGGGAAGAGATCCCCCAGCCTGTAAAGAAGGCTTTTCAGAAGTTCACCCAACACTTCAGATTACAATTTATTGGCCAGTATCCAATCACATGGTCATATCTTGCTGAAAGGGAGGCAGGAGCATGCAGTTTTCAGCTAATTATATTGCACAAGATGTATAAGGAAGAAGAAATTTGATATTAGGCAGCAACTAGGAGTCTCTGTCAAAAACAAGAGCCTGATGTTATTGGCCTCTAAATTATAGCTTTGTTTTTTTAATTTTCACTGAGATTTAGAGTTTTGAAAGCATGTGAAACTCTTTCATAAACTTGGTACACACCAAATAAATTACAGCTCACTATAGTGAACGCTGCCCTCAAATTCAAAAGTGCTGTCTTCAAATTTAGAGGCATAAATTTGGAGTGCCTCTGTTATCGAAGAAAGTCATGTTATATCTTTTTTTCAGAGTGAAAAACATGCTCAAAATGTTAGGTTTTATTTTCAAAAGCATGGAGAACAAAATGAAGTGCCTAGTAAGAAAACGAAGATGGATGTTAGAAATTTTCAGGTGAGTGGCCTATGTTGATATTGTAATTCTAAAGTATGAGTTATTGATTTTTTTCTAACAAGATTGTGCTTATTTCAGGTGCATAAGAGTGAAGTAGTGGACAGAAACAAATTTTGTGATCTCTGCAACATGATTTTTAGCTCCCCAATTGTTGCTCAGTCTCACTATGTGGGGAAAGTTCATGCTAAAAAAATGAAGCAATTAATAGAGGAGCATGATCAGGTATCTCCATCAGGATTTGAGCTGGAGATGGGTAAGATTACATTTATCTCTTTAGCTTCAGTACGAGGTCTCTCAATCATTTCCCCCTAAACTCTGCTATCCATTCTTTATCAGAGAGACTCTCCCTTGGGGGCAATAAATTGATTCTTCTTCTTCTGCCTTGTTAAGCTCTTTCTGTATCTTTGTTATTTAATATGGAGGTTATAATTGCTAGCTAAATTTTAAGAAATGTTATGACTTCTTTTTAGTTTATTAAATCCAAATAAAAGCAAGTAATTTGCTGTGTAGCTGTAAAGAAACAACAATAAGCAGCCTGAGCTTTCCAGTTTCTAATAAAATCATAAAATCTTAACTCCTTCTCACTTCTTCCCCTTGGCATCTATCTCAGTATTTTTTTATTGCTTTAGTACCTTCCAAAACATTGTCTCATATGTGTGTTCAGACCAATGTATTCACCATAATATAATTGTGATGCTGCATTTCTTGACTGTAACTGTAGGAAAAAATAAATAAACTATGGAATCTCCTTCTACCCTGATAGCTCATTCCTTTCTTCCTATGAATATAAAGTATCAACAATATCATCAATCATTATTGAGTATTTATTTTATACTATATTCCAAAGATACAGAGAACTATAAAACAGTGTCTTTTCCCTCCTTCCAATGATGTTGGACCATGAGCATATGAGAGATCTGACCCAAAAATCTCACTTCTGGCCTGAGGTGGCAGAGTGCACCCTAGAAAACTCAACTTGCACTTTGAAAAAATTGTTTGTTGGAATGAAAAATAAGATGATTAATCCTCTAGAATAAAAAATTTACTTCATTTTCACTAGCTTCTACACTTGAGGAATAAGGCTTGCCTGGCATGGAAAATTTACTGACATTAATTTCTATTTCATAGTGTAGGCCTCATCTAGCATTAAAACATACTGTCTTAATAAAAAAAAAACACAATTATTTAAAAATTTATTCTAGTGTCTCTAATTTTTGTATATTTGGTTTCCTGCCTGTCAATCTAAAGAGGGATAGAATCAGCATGCCCTACAAAAGAAAGCATTTTGTAAAGCCTTATCCTATTTTCAGTCCCCAAAATTCATCAATTTGGGCTTGGAGAGGAGACTAAATGAAAGAGCTCAGAAATAACTGTAATTGTGAAAACATATAATTTTATATTCCTTAAGAAGTTCATAAATTTTATTTTATTACACCACAAATCTGGACTGTATAGATGACTTACTATGTTACCCAAGAAAGACACCAGCTTAGAAGTTGGTATCATCCGTTTTACACTCACTAATTTCAAGAACCATCCTAAAAGAGCTCTCATGCTTTCACTGATTTTTTCAAGTTAATATAAATTGTCAATGCTTGATGCTAAATGTTCCTTTCTGTATCTTTGTTGGAGAAACTTGGTGGCAGATGTGTATTCAAATTTCCTTTCTCACAGAAGGAAATTATTTTTAACCTGAGTACCTTTATCCAGTAGCCATGTGGAAAAAGTACAAAGATAATGGGTTTTGAATTTCCCTAATATTTTATAATCAATGCAACTCTAATAGCTGAACACATGTTGATCGCTTTTCATTATGACTATTTCAGCAGGTACGCCTATTACTACTTCTGCAGAGTCAACTTTTCTGAAGCCCCTTGCTGTCAAGCCTCCTCCAGGTGGGATTAAAGACAAGACTATGCCTTCCTCTTCCAGCACTGCTTTGGATTTGAATAATCCAAACAAGTATTGCAAGCTCTGTCCTGCTTCCTTTAATAGTCCATTAATGGCCCAACAACATTATGTTGGGAAAAAACACAAAAGAAATGAAGCTAGGAAGAAGGTTGTAGACAAGATAAGAGAGGACTCTCTTCCAGCAAAATCAGATGCAAATGGTAAACAGTAAAAATATCCCAAAACTCTTTCATAGGAAGTTTATATTTTATAACACGTACTAGCTTATGTATATATACATTTACTCTTGTTGAATAGGAGGTTGGTAGTACTCATGGAACCATAGAATTTTAGGTAAATAAGGACTTAGAGTCTTTTTAGTTCTGTCTGTTGTGAGATCCAGAAGTTTTTAGATGACCCTTATTAATTACAGAATCAAATATAGGTATTTCCATGGTTCCTTGTTATGTCTAAGGTGCATAAGAAAGTATTTTAAATTAGTATTGTGTTGTTATATCATTCAGTCACTAAGTATAGTGTAAGCATCTCTTGGGTGCTTGGCTAGTTATTCTTAGGAATACAAATGAGGATGGATAGACTATTTTCCCTGAAAGAGCAAGTATACAGACTAGTTGGGTTGATAACACTTTACTGCAAGAGACTACAGACATGGGTTTTTGTGTACATATTTATGGTAACCAGAGGAGTGAAATATCATGGTTCAAAATATCTTCATAGAGGAAGTATATGATTTAGATTGGTAGGAGTGGGAAGGAGAGAGGATGAACAAAGGAGCTAAGAGGGAGTGGCAGTAATTCAAGCACAATAAAAATTCTGATCCTAACTGGAGTGATCCACTTGCTCTTCTAATCATATTTTTTTTTCATTCCCCCCCCAACAGGCACCTTCTCACTGCTAGTGTATTTTATTCCCTTTTCATATTCTTTCTTCCACCCACTTCTTGCTCTCCACTTACTGTTATTTTCTGATTCTTAGTAGACCTTTTATGCTTCATGTGAAAATGTTCATTACTCCCTTCTTGAAGCTCTGTTCTTTGTCCCATGTAACTCCTTATGCTCTGGTTTTGCTCTGTGTTTCTATTTCTTTTTTCTTTTCTTTGAGAGATTTTTTACAAAATTCATTACTTAATGTAGGTTTTCCTGTGGTTTCATTTTTGAGCTTACTCTACAAACATGATCTAACCTACCTCCTGATTTCACCTCTTATCTGTATGCTTATGGCCTTTCTGTAAAGCTTTAGATTCCTATCTAAATGGTAGCTGTTGCTTCACCTGAGTATCTCATAGCAATTTCAAATCCATCCAGTTGTTCAAAGTAGAAACCTGTAGTTAAATGTGAATCCCCCAACACCACCTTCTTCACTTTCTATATCTAATGAAGCACCAAGTCATGACTATTTTACCTCCAGAGTATCACTTTTACCTTATCTCCAGTCCTGCTCTTCCCACACTAGTTCAGGCCCTCAACATCTTTTCCTAGAGCTTTGTTCCTCAAACTATGGTTTGTGGCCAGCATCATTGGCGTTGCCTGAGATCTTGTTAGAAAAATGAATTTCAGGTCTCACTACAGAACTACTGAATCACAATCTATCTACATTTTAACAAGATCCTTAGGTGATTTGTACTCACAACAAGTTTTGAGAAGCATTGTTCTAGAATATTGCTACAACCTCCTAACTACTCTCTCTGCCATCAGTGTGGTCTCTCCAAATCTGCCTTCAATTTAACTACTAGAATATTTCACCTAAAGTGCACTTCTTTCCGTGTCGTTCCCTGCTTAACAATTCTTAATTGTTTCTCTATTTTCTAAGGATAAAGTCTAAGTTTCATAGCTCTTTACCATCTTGTCCCTGTCTACCTTCTCCAGACTTATCTCCTGCTACTTCCTGCCACGATTTATGTGAGTCAGAACCTACAAACTCTTTATGGTTTCCAAAGACCATTACTGTGTGTCTTGTCCCTGTGCCCTTGTTCTTGTTGCCATGTTACCTGGAACATCTCCATGTCCCTCTTGGCTAACGTCTACTCATTCTTTAACATGCTACTTCCTTGGAAGCCTTTTTACTATCATCAAGGCTTATCTTCTGTGCTTCCTTAACCTGCATATCTAATTATCTTTCCGTGTGTCTTTACTCCCATTAGAATGTAAGGTCTTTGAGGGAAGGGACTTCATCTAACTCTTCTCTATTTTCAGTGTTTGAGATAGAAACTGGCATAGAGCAGGCCTACCTCAATAGAGATTAGTTTAACATAGGAACCAGTGAACTGTCAATCTTTATGTAATGAGTGCTAACCCTTCGTTTGTACTATTTAAGTTTCCTACTTAATGTGATTTAATGCATCCCCAAAAGTTACACAGAGATCTGTGTTTTTATCTAGAATTTTAAAGAATATTAATTTAGGCAAGTGTAGAAATAGAAATCCTAGGATTTCAGAAAGTAGTAGATGTTTGGAGAAATGACAGACTTCCACTTGTTAGAATTCTTTTTTTTCCTATTGTTGGGCTGAGGGTATCTGACATAAGCAGTTTCTAGTTTAGTGGCGTTAGGTAAAATTGGAACTGAGTGAACTATGAGAAATGTTTGCACTCTGAAAGGAGGGTCATTTTAACACTCTGAAGTTTCAGAGTTATTAGAATAAGAGGAGGATTTGGGTGAAATTCTCATCTGGCTGGGGAGGTGCTGCTGATCATCAGCGTAAATTAATCCAGTCATTGAAGTCACTTTACATTAGCCTCTGAAGCTAGAGCTCAAAGAACAGATTTTCAACACTGCCTTAACTAGTCCATTTGGAGAACAGTAAAGATTTGAAGATTAAAAAAATAGCTGGAGAATTTAAATTAACTAATGACAATTTCAAAGGACAGTAACAGCAGAAGCCCATATTGTAAATGAGCAAGTGGTAAGACAAAAACAATTTAAAGTGTACCACCTTAACTATTTCACTCTTCACCCATTTTCTCCCTTCTGTCTCTGCTTTCTTTTCCATCTGCTCTTGTTTATATATGTTTCTACTGTATCTATCTCTTTCTGTCTGTCTTTCTTCTTCATTCTCAGGGCTTTCTTCATGTCTCTCATCCAACCCAGGTCTTACTAGCACAGGAATGGCTACCATAACGATATGGAACTAAAGTATGTATGTGTTTTTTATTTATTGTATTTGTTTTATCTTACTAATATCTAGCCCCATTATTGCACTTAGATGTCTCATCTTCACCTGTAACTCAACATATCTAAAATTGAATTAATAATCTTTTCTAAAACCATCTTGAATTTCCAAAGTTTTCTGTCTTTGCTGGTAGTACCACTATTTGTCCCTTACATTTGAATCTTTGAGGGCATCTTTGACTATTTAATTTCCCTATGTCCTATCCATCAGCAAGTCTTACCAAATCTTAAATTATTTCTCCCTCCTTGTACCCTTCCATTACATTTCCACTACCATCATCTTACACTTCAATGCTTCAACAACCCTCCAAAAGGCTTTACTTATACCTCATTGTTGTTTTCTGATTCCCTAGTAGCAAAATTTCAACCCTGGATCATTGGCACAGTTCACCTTTTCTACTTTTATATTCAGGATACTTAGTGCTACTATGGAAAATTATATAATGCTAGAGATTGGGTACCTCTCCAGAGTCTTGGTATCTAACCTGCCTGGACTGTTAGATCTACTTAATCCTTTTCTTTTTCCTTCACATTCCTTTCAGCAATGATTTTTAAATCTACACCACTATCTTAGACTCTCTTTCACTGTTCTACTCTCTCCTTCCCCACACCTGTCAGGCAGACTTATTCCTTATTTCATCAAGAAAAAACCATCAAATGTGTATTACCAAATATCTTGACTTAACCAAATCACCCCTTAATCATGAGTTCCCCTTTAACTGCTACAGTTTACCCTTCCTTTCTTATCCAAATCGTTTGTTGTTGTTGTTTTCAAATACATGTACTCTTACAGTCCTCAGTGTTACTCCTTAACTCACTGCCATTTGTTGACACATATTCCCCCAGCCCTCCACACCACTATTCCACCATTCCACTGAAACTATTACAGGGTCATAGTGACTTCTAAATTTCTAAATCTAATGGACAGCTTTACTCCCTTCACTAATCATTCCTCTTTTAAAAATCTCTACTTCCTTAGCTCCTTTGACATCACTCTCTCCTGTTCATTCTTATAGCTCTGTTTTTACTTTGTGTCCTTTTCATGGCCCCTTCCTTCTCTGCCATCTTAGTATAAAGAGTGGCACTTTCCAGGGTTTTATCATTATGTCGTATCCCTGTGCCCACCCATACATTGTCCTCAGGAGATCTCATCTACTTTGATTGTTTTAACTATCCCCTTGCTCTGACTTCTCCAGAATCACTCTGACCTATCTTCTGCCTTTGAAACTCCTATATCTAACAGCCTATTGGACATCTTTACATGGAAATATCATGGCTATCTCGGATTCTGTGTGTCCAAACTCAAACTCACCATTGCTTATTTTTCCACGTCCTAAGACAACACTTCTTTCTGAAGCTGCAATTTCAGTTAACAGGATCACCACCCCTCAGTTGCCAAATGAAGATGCTGAGAGTAAATTTAAATTCCTCTATATTCTTCCTTTTCCTTTATCTCCCACATTCAGTTAGTCACTAAGTTTTGCTAGTTCTAATGCTAAATATTTCATCAATCTCCCTGTTCCTCTGTATCCCGACTGTGACTTTTCTAGCCCATGCCCTCCTTATATCTTGCCTGGTCTACTATATTTACATAACTTTGGTCTCCTTACTTCCAGGCTTGCTCCTCTCAAAATCATCCATATTGCAGCTAGAGGAGAGATTTCTCTAAAACACTCAGTTGACCATGTCACTTACTCCTTGAAACCACTTCAAGTTTCCCAATAGACAAAATAAAAAGTCTAGGCTCCTTAGCATAACATATAAGTCTCTCTTTGATCTGATACTCCTCTTGCCTCTCCCATCTTGTCCCCTTATATTTTATTCTACAACAATTGCAAATTTTGAGAAGTTCCTGTAAACACTTTCATTTTTTTATGTGTTTTCCTTTGCCTGCAATAGTCTTCTCAACTTTTTTCATCGATTCAGCTATTTTTCATCCTTCCAGGTTTAACTAAGTTATCATCTCTTCCAGTAGCCCTCTCAGACTCCCATACTGTGCTCAGTGCCTCTGCTTCTTTGAGCTCCCATACCCCTTAAGCATACCTCTCTTAACTTTTACCAAATGAAATTGAAATTCTCTGTTCATGTCTGTTTCACACTCGGATTTGTGACCAACCTGCCCATTTTATTCATCTTGTACCCTTAGCATCCAGCATGATGCTTGCTGCCACATAGGTGCTCGGTGTTTGTTGAACAGATTATTTGAATTCAACATGTCATGCTCATTTCTGTCTCTGCCATACCTGATACTGTTTTCATTCCCTGGAATGCCCTTATCTACTTTTCTTACAATTCAAATCCTTCTTGCCCTCCAAGATCTATCGCAACTTCTCTGACTGTTCTAGCTCTTGGTATTCTCCCCTTCCTCTGATTTCTCATAGGCTTTATTGTTCATTGATAATTGTATTAATTATAGCCCCTTAATTGAGTTAGCCTCCTTGAAACAAGGGATTATCTTTTATTTTACAATCCTTCTCAGTGCTTTATGTGGTAATAATTATATAGTTTTTCTCAATTAATATTTGCAAATTGTTTATTGAGAGGCAGTGTCATGTAGAGGGATATACATAGATTCAGAGACATGTTCGAAGTCACTTGCCCAGTTGCAACTCAGGTTCCTCAGGTGTAAAATGAAAATAAGGCTATTTTATAGGATTTAAAAAGGATGAAATGAAGCAGTATATACTGTACCCATCACAGAATAAGTCCTCAACAAATGTTAAGGCTTTTAAATATCATTTTCCTGTCATAATATAAAAACAGGTAAACTGGACATTTAAATTTTTTCTTCATAAGATAAATCCCACATTAAGTTGCATTTTAGCTTACATGTAGCTCTCAATTGATTTTTCCCATTTAAGATATTAGATCTATGGTTCTCATCCTTGACTACATATTAGAATCATGCAGGGAACTTTTAGAAATCCCAGTGCTCAGACCATCCCTCAAATCAATTAAATTAGAATTCCTGGGACCTACACTTTAGTGTTTTGTTCTCTCTTTTTTAACTCTCCAAGTGACTACGATATGGAGCCAAGATCGAGAAACACAATGTTAAACTCTAAAGACATACACTTCCCTAATCTATGCTTTGAAAACAAATACTTTAGTCAAAGTTGTTATGAGATAGGGCTGTGATTAGGATAAATGTAGGCCACACAAGGGTTAGGTTATGGGAGGTTCTGAAAAGTAGAAGATGAAAAGAAGCTTGAGTTTCTGGGTGAAGTCAGAAGCAAGGTATCCTAGCAGAGCTGAGGACAGTAAGGACACAGGGCCAAGGAACAGATTCCAGTAGGAAGATAGAGAGTATAAGAAACATGGTAGAGGCAGGTTCCAGGAGAATTAGACCAGGAATTTTTATCTTGGGACCAATAAATAGGCTTTATATCTTCACAGAAAGGGTTTACACCATGTTTATATATTATTTTTTGAGGTGTCCTATCCTAGAAAAAGATAAAGAATATTAATGTGTGAAAAAGACAAGGGCCAAGGTAATAATAAACAGACCATAGTTCCAGAATTGCCTCTGGATCTTCCATACGTGACCTGCCACTCCTTTAAACCCCTATATTATCTATATTACAATTTTCTAATGTAATTTGTGAAAAAACAAAGGAGGAATTGAAGAGAACATTATATACAATATACTTTATGACCACTAAACAAATGTGTAAAACATTTGAAATATAATATGAGTTTATAGTCATAATGATGATCATTGGCTTTATAATCTAGGGCTTTATAATCTAGGTGCTCAACAATGGCTGCACAAAAAAATCATCTAGAACACTTTCAAAAAGTAAGAAAGTCTAGTTCTACCCCTGCAGATTTTGATTTAATTGGGCTGATGTGGAGCTATAACATGAATATTTTTAAAGTTCTCCATATAGTTTTAATGTTTAACTAGCATTGGGAGCCACTGATTTAGAGGAAACTGAGACTACTGCTTATTTTTCATAACTTGAGTGCCCTCAAAATGTAAGCTATTGGCCAAGCGAATCCGAGCCTTAATTTCCACACCCGTTGCATAAGGATAGTAATAATTTCCTGAAAAGCATTGTTATGAGAATGGAGAGTCCTGAATTTAGTCCTTAGCTTTGCAAGAAGTCCAGAATCTTCACAGTTGATCAGCCTCAAATCAGGAACTCACCAAACTGCAGGCAAACTTGGAAGATGGTAATAAATAAGCAAGAAATTCAAAAGGTATTCTGTTAGTACATTTCTCATACATTCTCTGATAATCATTACCTATATTGTTAAAATACAAATTCCTTGCCTCAGAGACAGTGAATCATGTTCTCCAGAGGAAGGACCTGGAGATCTATATTTTTAACTAATATCCCAGGTGATTCTTATTAGAAAAGTCTTGGAAATGTTGATGTTTAAGTTAATTCATTGTCATTCTGGTATTGGTTGATGGTAGAAGGAGATTATATATATAAATCTATCTTCCAGGGTATCCTCATTTGGGTATCAAAGAACACGAGAAACCTCATGATAATCAGAAAGTGACTTTGTGAGCACAAAATCAGAGCACAGGGAGAGAGGATAGTTTTGAGGAATCATTCATTCAGACTTTGACATACCTGCTGAGCTCTCCTGGATCCACCATAGAGTATGTGTCAAGAGTAAAAAGAGTCTTCATGTTCTTCAAAGTCAGCATCTTTCTTTCTTTTTGACAGTAGTCTCCTGTTTCTATGACTAATCTTTGCTTGGACAAGGTCAATACACTTGGTAATGATTGTTTTAACATCCTTTAAATGATTAAGTAGCTATTAGATTTCAAAGATGACCTTGCTTGACTGTGAAGTCTCTCCAGCCACCAACTTATTGCCTCTTTTCAGGGATGGAATTGTCTTTATATTTGGCTTATGAAATTTATTAATTTGCTTCTTCTGACCAAAGAGAAAATGGAAAAATGATGAGGTTTAAAAAATATAAATTTATCACCTGCTTCCAGTTCTACCTAAGAAGCATAATAGCAAGGTAGCAAGCATACCCATTCTATAATTCTTGACTCTCTTGAAGTTGTAACTAGTAGTTTTGTTTTAGAATTTTGTTTTCAGTTTTTGTCCTGAGAGGGGGTCTCACTAAACCTTCTCTCCTTTCTAAAATCTGTCTGTGGAAATTACTTTTGGTAAACTAATGCACTACAGTGATTTCAGGTAAGAGAGTAAAAATTTGCTTTTATTTATGTTTAGTCTTTTGGGATGTTTCAGGTTTTATTCAGGTATAAAGAGAATTAGCGAAAAACAAAAAGAGTTTGGTTGAAGGGTTAAGAGGTAAAGGCTGGTTGGGCATGCTAAATTTGAGGTGCATGATGCACTTCCTTGTAGCAACAATAAGCAGGCAGAGGGCAATTTCTTAGGAAAGAGACCAAAGGTAGAAAAAGAGTGTAGTGTAGTATAAAGAATTCTGGGCTTTAAATTAAGTAACATGGGTTCTGAGAGGCTGCTTCTATTACTAAGTGGCTCTGTGACTTAGACCAAATCATTTGACTTCCGAGCCTTATCTTTAAATTGGGAAAGTTCAAGTAGATGACCTCTAGTAAATTCTTGTCCAGCTATGTGATTCTAAGTGTATCCATATTTACTTTCTTTACTTGAACTCTGTTTTTTTCAGCATTTAGTACAAGAACCTACGTTTGTCATATTTGTAATATCACCTTTACATCTTTAGAAATGTTCCGGTCCCATATGCAAGGAAGTGAACATCAAATTAAGTAAGTGGTTTTGTTTCCCCCCGCCCCAAAAAATGCTCCAGTGACACTAAAGACCAGGGCTTCTGTCAAGTACCTTTGCATATATTTTACAAACTTTCTAGGCATTCATTTTCCTATGAGTTAATCCTGGTGGTATTTGTAACATATTTCATGCTAGTAGCATCCCCCAGGGAGTTCTCTAGCCATGATAGTATACTGGCAGAGCTGGTTAACTGGCACTCTTCCTTATCAGACACCATTGTCCTTCTTTGGGGAAATGCTAAAGGATCGTTCGCTGACTAACTATACAAATTCAAATAATCCTTGGTAAATTGGCTTAGTTCCATGGATTCGGTGATCCTGTCCTCATCCTTCCAGTGAAGTATAAGGCTTAAGATCAAAGGTTTTGCTGTTAGATCTGGATTGGAATACCGGATCTATATTTCAACCAAGTAAGTAACTTTTAACAGCTCTGATATAAAGTGGTTATAATGAAATATAAAAATATGCATAAGGTGCCTGGACTGGAACATAGTAAGAGCTCAATAAATGTTTATTCTATTCTATTCTATTCTATTCTATTCTATTCTATTCTATTCTATTCTATTCTATTCTATTCTGTTATTTTAAGGAGGAGAAGATCGAGTGGATAATTGGGGGCTGGATATGTCAGGTAGCTGGATGGAAGGACACTTAACTATTGTGTATTTGGTTTGTTGCTTTTAAAATCAAAGCATAGTATTTCTGTTATCGTATTCTAGTAGAAAAGATTTATACTATTGAGTCCGAATACTCAGGAGCTAAATTATCTGACTCAACAAATTAACCTTCATCCAGATATTTAAAAAAATCTCAGTGATCCAGAATAGCCATCACAGTTAATAGATCTGTACAAGGAACTGACTAATCAAAACTTTTAAAAAAATGTTACATTCAGATCAGATCATCTTTAGGGCATTAAATATTATTGGTTTTTTCCCACACATCCCATCATGACTTATATTTTAAGTACTACAACAGTATCAGATATATCTGCTTCTTTGCACCTTTTCATCTTCCCTTTTATCCCAGGCCTGAAAATGTTTTTACATATAAAAAATTGTGAGGTACCCAGAAGATATATGACTATCCCTGCTGCTTATTTGTGGCATAAAAAGTCATGATTTATAGCTTTTGTATTGAGGTAGGTTTTTAAAATTCTTTTTTTTTTCAGACTAATCTTTTTGAAAGCAAGTAAAATATTCAGAATAAAATAATCTAGTAACAAGAACTTTCAACTGTCTTTTTTTTTTTTTACAGAGAATCTACTGTTATCAGTCTAGTGAAGAATTCAAAGAAGACACAAGAATCTTACCAAGAGGAATGCACAGATTACATCAAAGTGCAGAAAGTTAGAGAACCAGAGCCCAAAGCTTGTTTCAGAAAGATGGAAGAGAGTTCTGTGGAAGCCCATGGTTACAAAGAAGTGGTTGATTCCAGATCCAGACATAGAATGTTTGAACAAAGATTCCCATGTGAGACATTCCAGTCATACCCAGGATCGTACAATATTTCACAAACAGTGGAAAACCAGTTACCTCATTGCTTACCAGCTTATTCAAAGAAGACATATGACTCTTTCCAGGATGAACTGGAAGATTACATCAAAGTACAGAAAGCCAGAGGATTAGATCCAAAGACTTGTTTCAGAAAGATAAGAGAGAGCTCTATGGAAACCCATGGGCACAGAGAAGTCGATTCTGGACCCAGACAAAGAATGTATGAGCAAAGATTTTCAGTTGAGACTTCCTACACCTACCAACGACCATACAATATATCACCAGTGGAAAGCCAGTTACATCAGTGGTTACCAACTTATTCAAAGAGGACATATGATTCTTTCCAGGATGAACTTGAAGATTACATCAAAGTGCAGAAAGCCAGAGGACTAGAGCCAAAGACTTGTTTTAGAAAGATAAGTGATAGCTCTGTGGAAACTCATAAGTACAGAGAAATGGTTGATTCTAGACCCAGACATAGAACATTTGAGCAAAGACACCCATTTACAACTTCCCAGACCTATCCAGAATCATACAATATTTCACAGGCAGTGGAAAACCAGTTACCTCATTCCTTACCAGCTCATGACAGCAAACAGAAACTAGACTCTATGAATGACTGTCAACTCAACAGAGACTATTTCCCAGAAAAACCAGTACCCCTTAGCCTTAGTCAGCAAGAAAATAACTCTGGCTTATACAGTGTAGAATCTGAAGTTTACAATCACCTCCCCTCAGAAAACAATACCAGTGACCCTCAAGCAGGCCATAAACGGAGACATCAGAAGAGAAGAAGGCACTCAGAGGAAGGCAAAGAAAGGCCAGAGAAAGAGCAATCCAAGCATAAAAGGAAAAAGAATTATGGGGATATGAATCTAGACAAGGACAAGAGTATCGAACAAAGGAAAAGAGAGGGAGATAACATCAGTGTAAGTTCAGGAAAGCTTAAGCACCGAAAAAAGAAAAAAAATCATGACGTACCCTCTACAAAAGATGAACGTAAACACAGGAAAGAGAAAAAGAAATCTGTTGAAGAAAAGACAGAAGAGGAAATGCTTTGGGATGAGTCTATTCTTGGATTTTGAACTTTTAGTTTTATTTACCTGAAGATGAATTGAAGACATCTTATAAAAATATGGATTTAGACAATGGAACATTTAGTGAATAAAAAAAGAGGTGAATAAAGTCAAGATTAGTTCAGGTGTGTGTGTGTGTGTGTGTGTGTGTGTGTGTGTGTGTGTGTGTGTGTAAAAATTGAAATTGAATTAAAAGAAGAAACAAACAAGCCTAACCTAGTCTCCGGGAAAGAACAAAGCAAGAACATAAGAGAAAAGGAAACCTGTTGAAAAGACAGAAGAGTTAGTGCTTTGAGATGAGTCTGTTCTAGGAATTTGAACTTTTAGTATTGTTTATCCAAAGCTCAGTTGAAGAAATCAGTTAAGAAAATTGATTGAGACAAAGAGCATTAAATGAAGAAAAAGAGAGGTGGATACAGTCAGTGTCAGTTGAGGAAAACTTAGTTTTTAATGTAAAAATGGAAATTGAAGTAAAAGAAGAAACAAGTCTGAACTTAGCCTCTAAGAAAGAAGAACTACGAACACAACAAGAACATAAGAGAAAAGGAAATCTGTTGAAGAAAAGACAGAAAAATCAATGCAGTGAGATGAGTCTGCTCTTGGATTTTGAACTTTTTAGTTTTGTTCCCTTAAGATTGAATTGAAGAAATAAGTTGAAGAGTTTGGTTTCAAGAAATTCATGTTATTTGAATCTTCCAAAGCGACTTTATCCTCTAACAAAAGCCAAGTGAAGTTAAAGTATTCAATATTTATTTTCCTGAAGTTACTTTTCCTCATTTTCTTTAAAAAAAAGAAAGATTACATGTTTCTTATATATAATGTAGTTTCCCTTAATGAGGTTGTCTCTACTTCTATTCCTCAAATTGCTGTGATAGTGAATTATTTACCCATGAGAGTTAATTTATTTTAAATGAAATAATTACCAGGCATTACAGAATCCATTCCTTGTTTGGGTTGTGTTAGTGTTGGTGGTATTTTATTATTGTTGTGTGTTTATTTATGTTTCTTGATCTCCAAGAAAAATATATGAAGCGATTTAGATTGATTTTTTTTTGTTTGTTAAATCTAATTTGCAGTGTATTTTTGTATTTTCTAGTTCTGAAAGTGGAAAATGAAACAGACTATAATAAGCTGAAATGATATATAGTTTTAAAAGCACTGATACAAAATCAGTCTATATTCTGGAAATGTTTATATTATATTAAAGTGTTTTAATTTCTACACATTGTTTTATGTAAATGATCATTTCCCAGCCAAAGATGATTTTATTTTGGGAGTGAAAGGGGAAATAATTAAACAGTTTGCACCTCTGGGTAAATCACATTATAAAGTTGTAATAATTTTATTTCTTCTGCATCCTGCTTAGTAGGAACTGATATTCAGACTTGAGCTCAGTTTTAAATTAGGAAATGTGACCAACTATATACTTGAAACTGAAGAAGGAAGAATTTATAAGTGGGAGAGGGCTGTGAGGGTGCATTACATTTTAATTTTTTCATCTTGATTATTTTTTACTCTAGTGCTCCCCCTTTTATGATAAACACCTTATGTAAGCATTTGAACATCACCATGGTATAGTAGAAAGAATGATAACCTGGGAATCCAAATCTCAGGATATGGTCTCAGTTGCACCATTAAGTTGCTGTGTGACCTTGTGGGAATATCATCAGAATGAATCCAACATGGAGTTATCAGAGATAGGGAAAAAATAGACTGTAGTGTTCCTCTCATGTGTTAATTTTATCAAAAAAAGTAAATAAATTTAGATGGTAATGTATCAGCACTTAGGCAAGGCATTTAATAGTTGGTTTTCTTTGAAATTTGAATACGATGGTAAATCTGAGCTGAAGCATAATATGATTGGTTAGGTTTATACCTGGTTGAATAAATAGTTCAAAAAGGAGTTAGAGGCTCCCAAAATTAACTTTGAGTCTACAAAACTTGGTATAAGATTATTTGGTGCTATAATATCACTTCCTTTCTTTTTAACACATCTGGTGTACTGGTGAAGAGAGGGGAAAGAAGAACCAGAGTAGAACAGAAAGACTGTCAGCCACAAAAAGGGAAAATTGTCTTTTCTGAACTTGCAAAAAAAAAACAAAACTTTTTTTTCATAGAAAATGTGAGACAAGATGAATTTTAAGCATTTTTAAAATTGACAAATTATTTCTCAGAAGTCAATTTTTGTGTTTAAAGTGGGGAGGTAGGAATTCCAAACTATGTTATTCACTTATGATATTAAATTACTGTGATAATTTCAAAATAACTTAAATAGATCAATGATTCATTAAAATAACCACATGATTTTAACCAATACTGCATAAGTCATTCAAATTTTAAACAAAATAACTTAAATTTGGTGGTAAGTTGGAGGAGGGATATGGATGTGGTGTTGACTATGTTCTTGGGGAAGCCACCAGTGACTTGCTCTAGAAAGTGGTTTTTAAAATTTTTACAACAATTTTTTTTGGCCAAAAATAAACTTTATATCAAGCCTACTATAAAATATATTTTCTGTTAACCATAAAGTATCATTTTCCATTTGAAACTGGGGACAAGGACCTGGAGCTGAACTTTGGCACATTTGCTTTGCTCCCAACTTCTGCCTCTGAGCACTTAGGAGTAAAAGTGTAAATCAAGATATTTAAATATATATGCAGGATCCAAAATGATCTCTACTTCTGGAGGTGACTGCTAAATCTAGTAAAATGAAATTTAATAGCATAAGTATTAAATCCTGCATTTGGCTATGGAAGACAATACAAAAACGTTGGAGAAGATGTAGTTTAAGATACTACATGGGAAGACAGTGCTGGGATTTTTATTACATGCTTAGTTTGAAAGACTAATACACTCATCCAGACATAAAATCACATATGACCTAAGGCAGATCATCAAAGTCAGTATTCAGACAAGTAAATTAATGACATTTAGCTTCATGGGTATGTCCTCAACTGAATAGAAGAGAGGAGGCAAATTTTGGCTGACTTTGGAATGATTTTCAATAATTGGAGCTATAGAAAAAAATGGAATTGACTACCTTGTTATATGGATGCACTGAACAAATAAGAGCTGACTGTCAGCATTGAGCCAGGAAGGAACTTGAGAAAAAAATAAAGAACAT
The DNA here is from genome assembly GCF_902729225.1 of Pteropus medius. Taxonomy (NCBI): domain Eukaryota; kingdom Metazoa; phylum Chordata; class Mammalia; order Chiroptera; family Pteropodidae; genus Pteropus; species Pteropus medius. Next base: position 238,987 of record NW_024345505.1, read on the forward strand.
AGGTTATGTTCCACAAACAGCTCACAGTCTAACAGAGAAAATGGATCAATAAACATGAAAGTAAATCATAAGTCTGATAAAGGCTACAATAGGAGTAATGATGGATGCTGTGGGTAGCAAAGATAACATGCTTCAAGGGATGAGATATGGGCATTCAGGAAAGGCTTCGTAAAGTGACATCTAAGCAGACCTCAATTCAAAGACTTTCTTTGATATATCCACTTGGCTAGCTAATAGGTACTTCAAACTTAATATAGCCAAATAGAGTGCCTGCTTCTGCCATTACCAACCATTCATTTCCCAGTTTCTCCCATTTCTGTAAAATCACCCAATTGCTCAAGCCAAACACCATTTTGAGCACCTCTACACTCCTACATTAGACCATAAGCAACTATCCTTGATCATCTTACCAAAATATCTCTCTTAATGTCCAATTTTCTTTATAATCGTTTCCACCACTCCATTCTGAAACTCGTTATTTCTTTCTTTTTTTTTTAGAATACACGGTTACTTTTATTTTTAAAAATTATTAATTGTATTTTATTAGTTTCAAGTATATAGTGTATTGGTTAGACACTTACATAGTTTATAAAATGATCCCCTAATTGCTCCTTCTCTCCTCTGGTTTTCCACCTAGCTATTACATTAATGATAACTGCATTCCCTATGCCATGCTCCCCATCCCCATGACCACTTATCAACTACTAATTTATACTTCTTTAACCCTTCACCCCATTCTCTCAGCCTCCCAACCTCCCTCCCCTCTGGTCATCACCAGATTGTCTTCTATATTTGTGAATCTGTTTTTGTTTAGTTTGTTCTTTTTGTTCGTTAGATTCTGCATGTAAGCGAAATCATATGGTATTTATCTTTCTCTGTCTGACTTATTTCACTCAGCATAATAACCTCTAGGTCCATCCATGTTATTGCAAATGGTAGAATTTCATGTTTTTAATGGTCGAGTAATATTCCATTGTATATATGAACCATAACTTCTTTATCTAATCATCTGTTGATGGACATTTAGGTTGCTTCCATATCTTGGCTATTGTAAATTGTGCTGCCATAAACATGAATGAAACTCATTATTTCTTAATTAAACTGGGAAAATAGGTTTGAGAGCAACTGAAACTCATCACAGTTTCTGATTTACAGGTGAGTGGAAAAAACTGCACAAAACAGCAACAGAACAGTACTGTGGCGAACTAAACCCTTGAAGATTTCAGAACTATCCAGCATAGAGTTTCCTCCAAAAGAACAAGCTCACATACAAAAAAGAAAACTGCATCTGTAGCAATGCCACCCTGAACAAGCCCAATCCCGTCTGATCTTGGAAGCTAAGCAGGGTCGGGCCTTGTTAGTACTTGGATGGGAGACCACCTAGGAAGACCAGGTGCTGTAGGCATAGAAAATAAAAAGTAAGGGATTGTAAGATGACAAGGTCCTTGCAATCTGAGTTCAAACAAGGGTTGCCTCACTTAAAAAAAACTGCTAGCTTCAAAAATCAAATTGAACAGAGCAGATACACTGTGGGTAAAGGAAAAGGAAAGTTCAGATGGTAATGGATGAGGCAAGAATCCAGAGAAAGCAGATCCTAGGCAGTATTATGACAGCAAAATAAACTAAAGTTAAGAGTAGCACCTTTGAAGCAAAAACCTGTAGGATGCAAACACACCAGAAAAATGCAGGCATGAAGTAAATGGAAACTCTACCCTAACCTAGTATTTGAAAATAAACAAAGAAAACAGAGCTTTGAAACAGCATAAATCAGAAAGAGAACCCAGAAACAGATTTCGTTTGGACTGGCATGAAAATAAGTCAACAACACATACCTGTACCCACTGCTTAGGCATTTAAAGTAGTCCCTACTATATGGCAATGGTTATGGTTTTAGAGAGGACCTATTTTGCTGCTATGTATTAATTTATGCATTAAATTTCATGTGTTACTATAAAAAAACCCCCACAAAATTAGTACATTATAGAAGAAGTAGGGGAAGGTGAAGCCCAAGCTTTTGTGCTAGGTAGGTCACCCAGAGGTACCCCCATCCCTGTGAAGTCCAGGAATGTAGGCAATCTCATATCTCCAGGTCTCATGAAAAAAAATGGTTTCCTGAAACATGCAGATCAGGAGAACTCTACTTGTCATTGAACCCTGCTGTCACGAAGTGGACCTAGCTTGCAAGCATTGTGGATTCCTAAGGCTGAGGTCACATGGATGTTGCCATCATGTGGACACTACAGTTATGTGGCAGTGCCAGAACTACTGTCATGTCACCACCATGAGCTAGTAAATCCTGAGCACACATGGCCTCTCTGTACCTGTTATAATGATGGTCATGTGGTGGTTCCAGCTCTTAAGTCACCAGAGGATGGTGGACTTCTAAACCCTGACCATCATGTGGTTCTTCCTGTCACATGGTCCTTATTAGCTAGTGGCATGTGGAAGCCTCGGCCCTCAAAATCACACAAATGAATGGCTTCTTAGGATCATATGAATGCTATGGTCCTGTAATCCCCCTATGGTCACGTCTCATACTCAGCCGTCTCTGTCATGTGAAGGGCGTGAGCTACGACTTTGTGGATCCATGTCAGCAGCTCTGTGGCTCCTACCATCACATGGCAAGCAAAGCCTTTGCAGTCACGTGTGCATTCCCACTACCCAATCACTGTTGCTCATGTATATCCTGTGGTCATGTGCCAGGCTATGATCACACTATGATCACGCGAGACTCAGCTCTCTCAGTCACGTGAATATTGAGGGCTCTTGAACCCAGAGTCCTTCCGTTTTGTAGCCTGTCACGCAAGGCTCGGGAAGTCAGGTAGGGCTCCACAGTGGTGAGTTACGTGGATCCTGAAGTCGTGCGACAACCTACGGTCGTGTATGAGAGTCTGTCCTTTAAGCGTATGGAAACTTTTGTGAACTATAGTATGGCTTAGCTTTCTGTCAGACTAGTAGGATCAGAAAACCGTTAAAAATTTTGTCAGCACCCTGGCTCAGGGAGAATTTCAATGAGACTGGATCACATCCCAACCTTTATACCCATTTATATGCCGCCGCAGTGAGCGAAACTCGGGTAGGAGGGTCGCAAGCAAGTATTAAAAGTTTTCCCAGAATCGATGTAACAGGGCACGGCAGGAGTTCATAGAAGTCTCTGAGTGGCGAGGCTCTGGAAACCAGATGTAATACACTATCCTTTGTTCTTCTCAGCCCCCACACCAAAGCCGTGCTCCTGCTTATCGCCCTGCGATATTCACAGTCTGTGCCTTGCGATGGCTTCCTCTGGGCTACTCTCACCATGTTAAGGACACCAGAGACGTTCTAGATGCCAATTTGTGTAGACGATTCCAAATCCGATTTTAACTTCTGTCTCTTATTTACTTCTAGAGAGAGCGAAGGAGAGAGAATTTTATTAAAAAGAATTCGATTTGATTTTTTTCAATAAAAGTGAAGGTAGCTATCATGTGAAGATTCAGAATTTATTTCTTATATTTACTTGGCTGCACAGTAGTATTTTCTTTTTTTGTTTTTGTCGTTTGTTTGTTTTGTTTTTTAAGTGCATGTGGGGAGGGATGCGGTAATCCCTTTGTGCTTGGGATCTCTAAATGGCTTAAGCTAGTCCAACCAGACACTATTAGCTTTTGATTTTCTAACCATT
>NW_024345506.1:0-547 GCF_902729225.1 Pteropus medius
AGGACAGAAAAGTTACAGGTACTAAAACGGCCAACAAGATAAGACCTACGGAAAAAACCAAAGGCCTTGGTGAGTGGTATAACCTGAGAGAGCAGAGGGACTAAAACTCAGAGGTTAAGAGCAACTTGACATAAAAAGTTCAGACTGAGGGGGCACCTAGGTCTATGCCCCTGCAGAGGGCAGAGGCAGAGTTAAAGAGAGTGACACCAAGGCAGCTGGTTGAGAGCCACTGCACTGAGGATGGCAACAATAATGAATTTAAAAAAGAAATAAAAAAAATTTCCACATGGAAAATCTGGAAAAGTGAAGGCTCTCCACTGCAGTCTACTCTATATTAGTAGGGCAAGGGGCTGCTGCTTGTTGCTCCTGTGCCCCCAGCACGTGTGATTTCTTGCTGTGGTAGTTGCAGTGACATTTAATCTGATATATCTAGCAGTTTTATTCCAATCCTGCCATAGGCATCTTGTTCTAGATTAAATCAGTTCTGAAGCTGAAGAGTCAAACTCATTCACTGAAAACCTTATTTTCCCTGAAAAAAAAAAAAAAT
>NW_024345507.1:0-16930 GCF_902729225.1 Pteropus medius
ACTGGCCTCTGGGTTTGGCCTGCTCCCTCATACAAAACTCTCAAACTTGCCTCAAGTTTTCTGTTCAGCTATAGCTTCTCATCCTGCATCTACACCATGTGACGGAAGCCTCTCAAATAAGTGAGCTCTTCTTCCTGTGGTACTTGTGAATTAAAAAATTTTTATTTACTTATACTATTTAATTTTTTTAAATATCAGAGCCTAGAGCAATATCTGTTCCAGTGTTGTCCAACAGAATTTTCTGTGACCATGGGTAAGTTCTCTGTCTCTGCTGTTTAATACAGTAGCCACCAGCCACATGTAGCTACGGAGCCCTTGATGTGTGGCTGGTGTAAATGAGGAACCGCATTTGAAATTTTATTCGATTTTCGTTCATTTAAGTTGAAATAGCTATTTGTGGCTAGTGGCTACCATACTCGACAGCCTAGCCTTAGAACTCTGTAAATACCTAGTAAATATTTAATTGATATTAGCATTCCTTTAAGAGGTAACAGGAAGGTGATAAAACTTCCTTCCCCACAAGAGATCCCATGTAGGAATTCTAAACTAACAAAGGGAACTGGAACCACACGAAATCTGAAAGATGTCAGTGGTCATTTAAAATCATAATGGCAAATGAAAGGGATGTGAACTTTAGTAGTGACCAACATTTTCCAATAATAATAGTAACAACAACAACGACAAACTCACCTTTATGCCTTCCTTAGGATCCTCCCGTATATTAATTTGAGAGGCTCTCTCACGAGATGGGCATAGAAGATCCAAGATTTCTTCATTGTAAATCTGATATTGTTGAAAACGAAGCGATAAAAACGAAAATGTTAACAGTGCTAACCTCAGGGTGATGGGATCATAGATAAGTTTTTAAATTTGCTGTGAGTGTTCGTATTAAATATTTTTTACAACGAATATTTTTTTTAATTAAGAAAAGGACTTTAATCCTACATGCAATCATTTGCTATTTACAAGAATGAATTCACATACTACTCGTAACGAAATTGAGACTGCTCTCTTAAGACCGCGTGTCTTGGGAACAGCAGACACAATGAAAAGTCACGTGGGTGTCCAAGTTCATTTCTTTGATGGTGTCATAAGTGTCACCTTCACTGATTTTGTAAAACTGTAAGTAACCGGTTCTTAGTGGAGGGTAGAAGAGGAAAGCGAAAAGGAGATGAGGCAGCCGATATTTCAACGACGGTCAGAACTTTAAACATTTAGAACAGCGTTTAGCAGTGATCACCATATTTGTTTGTTATTATTGCTCTTGCTACTATTTAATATACCAGGTTCCTAAGTCATTTTTTCATCCGATCGCCTTGGCCACAACTGGGTTATTCAAGAGATTCGAGAAAGAGAATCTTAATGATGTTTAACACCCCCAACTTCCAACTCCACACCTCCTATACCTATTAAGATTCAAATTCAGGGCTTAGGGAGTCAAGATGGCAGGCTAGGTGCAAACGGGGTTTGCCTCCTCCCAGGACTGCATTAAAAGTACAACCAAATTATGAAAAAACAACTTAGAGAACCGCCTGGATCTAGCTTTTCATGACACGTACCTCTGAGGATATAAAGAAATGGCCACCTGGAGACAGGAGAGGCGGCCACAAAGCCGGCTGGTACCACGCCGGGCACCGGGAGGGAGGGCGCGGCTGCAGAGGCTCCCCTGAAGGAGAGGGGTGTCCTATCCCACCCAGGGGCTCCCCAGCCCAGGGTTCCAGCTCCAGGAGAGGAGTTCCCACAAAATCTGACTGTAAAACCAAGTGGGGATTCCGGCAGTAAGGGTGAGACAGATGGATGGTAGAAACTCAGACGACCCCTTAAAGGGCCAGCGCACAGACTGAGGGCGGGGGGTGTCAGCGGCTCGGGAGGCGCCGCAGACACGCGGGGAGGGACTGAGTCGCGTGGTCTCTCCCGCCTGCGAGGGCTGGAGGGACAGCCGCGCGGGTCCTTCCTTGGCTCTCCTTTGGGGCAGTCTGCCAGTGTTCAACCCTCCCCCGGCACAGCCGATGCCGAAGCTGCGCTGGCCGGTGCCATCGGCCCGAACCACCCGAAGCACAACGTGCCCGCGGCGGGTCTGTTGTGCGGCGGCCGCCCCCGCCCTGCCCCTTCCCGGGCCGCACTCCATGCAGGCAGCAGACCTTGGCTCGTGGGGCCCGCACGAGGCCCGTGCATCCCGGGAGGGACTTTCGGTGTCAGGTCACAAACCACGTTCTGAGCTACAGTATTTCACGAACAGATCTCGCTGTTGACAGGCCCCAGGCGGGCAGCGGCGGGCCTCGCTGCGACCTGACACTGTTACCAGAGGCCACAGGTTCGGCCCTGGCACGAAGCCTGACGCTGCAGTGGCCAGGTGAAATTTGCGCGCTTTACCCCAGCGACTTCCTGGGACCCGGACCCATCCGACTCCCGTACCAACCAAAGGCTCTTCCCGCTGCGGAGTCTGATGGGCATCTGGCAGGCGCCCCGGGCCTCGAGGCGCTCGGGTCCTTTTGCTGAGCCACCCCAGGCCGGGCACTGGGGTAACCGACCTTGGCTCGCAGCGCGGTCTCTCCCACTAGCCTCTGGGTCCAGCACAGGCGGCGACCATCTGCGGATCGCTTTGTAGCTACCAGGTAGCCCCGAACAATCAAAGGCAGCGGCTGACCTTGGCCTGCACGGGAGCCCCGCCCAAGGGGTCCCAGAACCAACACACGCGGAAGCTCGTGTGACATCACAATGGAGCACCACCTGACTAGCCCCACAAGCGGCACACCCAAAGGGTGGCCTCAACAGGTACACAAACCAACTAGGACGAACCCCACTCTGTGGGGTCAGCCCTCACCCAGCAGCCCATACCCTGTGGGCATGATTCATCCCCACAGCCAGTCAGCCCGAGAGTCAGTCCCATATACTAACGTGCTACCAGCAATCAAGGCTTAGCTACAACAGAACACACAGAGAGCCACACAAGGAACAGGTCCAGAGCGCCCGGCGCAGGAGATCAGGGAGACCTCGCCACTGGGACACACAGGACACCGACTACATAAGGCCACCTGGCCAAGGCTGAAAGATGCAACAAATCTTCGTAACACATAGAAACAAACACAGAGGCAACTAAAATGAGAAAACAAAGAAACATGCCACAAATGAAACACCAGGAGAAAACTCCAGAAAAATTCTAAATGAAATGGAGGCAAGCAACCTACCACAGACAGAGTTCGAAACACTGGTTAGAAAGATGCTCGATGAACTTGGAGGGAGGAGAGATGAGCTCAGCGAGGACTTTAACAGAGACATAAAAAGCATAAAAAAGGACACGGAAACCATAAAAAGAACCAGTCAGAAATGAAGTATACGGTAATTGGAATCAACAGTATTTTGGATGAAGCAGAGGATCAAATCAGACAAGGTAGCAGAAAACACCCAATCCAAACAGCAAAAAGAAAAAAGAATTAAAAAAATGAGGAGAGTTTAAGAGACCTCTAGGACATCAAATGTACCGATATCTACATCATAGGGGTACCAGAAGGACAAGAGAGACAGCAAGGGATTGAGAATCTATTTGAAGACATAATGACAGAAAACCTCCCTAATCTGGTGAGGGAATTAGACACACAAGCCCAGAAACACGGAGTCCCAAACAAGAGGACCCAAACAGGCCCACAACCAAGACACATGATCATTAAAATGCCAAAAGTTAAAGGCAAAGAGACTCTTAAAAGCAGTAAATTACTTATAAGGGTACCCCCAAAAGAATGTCAGCTGATTTCTCAACAGCAACTTTGCAGGCCAGAAGGGATTGGCACAAAATAGTCAAAGCGATGAAAAACAAGAACCTACAACCAAAATGACTCTACCAGGCAAGGCTATCGATTAAAATGGAAGGTGAGACAAAGAGCTTCCCACACAGGAAGAAGCTAAAAGAATTCATCACCAACAGCCAGAATTGCAAGAAATATTAAAAGGACTCCTGTAAAAAGAAGTAGAGGAAAAGAACCCATAAATACAAATAATAAAATGGCAATAACTGTGTACCTATCAATAATCACTATAAATGTAAATGGATTCAATGCCGCAGTCAAAAGACAGAGTAGCGAATGGATAAGAAAACAGGACCCATATATATGCTGTCTACAAGAGACCCCCTTCAGATCAAATGCCACACAGAGGCTGAAAGTAAAAGGATGAAAAAATTTCATGCAAATGGAAATGAAAAAAAAGCTGGGGTAGCAATACTGATATCAGATGAAATAACCTTAAAACAAAGGCCCGCTGTGGAATATATATGATTTACTGTTGAATTGTACACTTAAAACTTACTGGATTTCATCAACCAATGTCACCATAAAAAAAAAACAAAGGCCATAATAAGAGACAAAGAAGGACATGTCATAATGATAAAGGGATCAATCCAACAAGAGGACATGACCCTAGTAAACTTTTATGCACCCAACATAGGAGCACCGACATAAAGGGAAAGATTCACAATAATACATTCATAGTAGGAGACTTTAACGCCCATTGACACCAATGGACAGATCTTCCAGACAGAAAATCAATAAGGAAACAGCAGTCTTAAATGATACACTAGACCAGTTGGATTTAATTGATATTTTTGGAATTTTTGGAACGCTTCACCACCCCACCCCCTCCCTCTCAAAGCAGCAGAATATACATTCTTCTCAAGTACACATGGAACATTTTCCAGGACAGACCACATGTTAGGCCACAAAACAAGTCTCAATAAATTTAAGAAGATTAAAATCATATCAAAAGTCTTCTCTGACCACGATAGTACGAAACCAGAAATCAACCACAAGAGAAAAACTGGAAAATACACAAACACGCGGAAGATAAAAAACATGCTACTAAACAGTGAATGGGTTAACGATGAGATCGAAGAAGAAATAAAAGATATCTAGAGACAAATGAAAATGAAAACACAATGACTCAAAACCTATGGGACCCGGCGAAAGCAGTCCAAAGAGAGAAATTCACAGCAATACAGGCCTACATCGAGAAACAAGATTTCATCAACGATAGAAATGTGTAAGCTATGTACTGTATACCTGAAACTAACGAAAGAAATAAAAATAAAAACAAGATTCAACTTCAGGATGAACTGTTCACATGCAATTTATAATTAAGGATGTGTAAGCAATGTACTGTATACCTGAAACTAACGAAAGAAATAAAAATAAAAACAAGATTCAACTTCAGGATGAACTATTCACATGCAATTGATAATTGCATGTTGAAATCATACAAGTTAAATTATTGCTCCTTAAAGATAAGACATATTATCACTGCTATGGAACCAACCAGCTAGCTTTCCAGAAGCCATAAGTTCCTTCAACTTGTGTTTTGAGCGTCATGAGGTTAGACAGAACCGTTGGTCAATCTACTGGTATACTGATATACACTGGAATGAAAACGCACACAAGGGCAGGGATTTTTACGTCTTGTTCCCTGATATATCCCAAGTACTTAGAACAGGGCCTGTAACACAGTAGGTACTTGATAAACATATGCTCGGTAAACGCACCCTGTCATCACTTACACAGCTCAATACATCACCCAATTTTTATAACATTCTTCACGAAGTAGCAGCATTATCACTTAAGTAGCTCAAAGTAGTAAGGGGAAATCAAATTTTTTTTGGCAGATTCTATAGGGAATCAATAATAGAAGCCAAATTGAAATTACAGAATTCCTATCATCTTTTTACACGGCGATGCCAGCTCCTTTAACAATCCGATTAAACAGACTATTCTGGAAAATAACTGGGTGGGAGCCAGATCCAATGGAGCCAGTAAGTTTTCTCTATCAATTTATTAAAATGTAATTTACTAAAAACGCAATTAAATCATTTGAGTCATGCCAAGAAAAATCTGATTCAGATTTATTTCTCTATCCAAAGATAAATTTAAACTCAGAATAATTAACGATAAATCATTTACCTCCAGGTACGACACTTTCAGAGTAAATTCGAAGTCACTCTTCTTATCGATTTCTTTGAAGAGCAGTTGTATCACCCTAGGAATGACTCCAACTGTTGGTTCATTCTCTTGCTCTGCAGTGTATGCACCGCCCATTGAATAGGTTTTTCCAGAGCCTGTCTGTCCATAGGCCAGGACAGTCGCATTGTATCCTGGCAAAACAGAAGTCACATGCATAGTGATGCTCAAATATTTTCATCCTATCAATATGCTCCACTTCCTTCGGTGATCGCGTGTAAAACTGAGACCGCTGTCTTAAGACACGGTCTCTCAGGAACGGCAAACACAGAGAAAAGTTACATGGGTGCCACGACTTTGCACTACTCCCGATAGGCAAAGAAGAAAAATACCAACCCCAGACTGTGCACCCCTTTCGATAGCCATTAAAAGCTAGGCAGTAAAACAAAGACAGGACTGAGATGACCAAGGTGGCCAAGTCACGGTCAAAAAGCCACTCAGAGCTTTCTAAGTCTGCTCTCTCTCTACTGTAAGCAATTCTAAATTATGGGAATTAAATAAAAGTCTTAGAAGCTGCATAAACAGGAGGGATTCCAACACGTATTTCTTTGATTGAGAGTTTTCATTCGAAGAGGTAACCAAATTGCTTTGCACAGCCAACGAAAGCATCTACTCTACATCTGAACTCTCAGATGACATCTGGGCCATACTGTCAGGCTCCTCACAGAAACGGCATCGTTTAGGTATGATTCGATGGGATCTATGTCTTTGCTTTGTTTTCTTTTTGAAAGAACTTGTCTAAATGAAGACCCTGATGTCCTGAAAGGTCTTAGGATGGTAAATTGAGATTTTCATTAATAGATGGTTACGGTGTCGCCTGGCATAGCTGTGGGGCAGGAGAATGACATTCCATAACTTCCGGCAACACCACAGATATGTGTATATAGTAACAACTGGGGAAACCGAGTTTCAGTACATTTCACAAAATACACAGGGCTCTGTGGCATTGGGGGTTCAGAGTACAAGGGGTGCTGTCGAGTTTGTTGAAAAAGACTGGCTTCGCCTTTGCAGAGCGAAGTTAACCAAACACACATATACTGGAATCATTTTCTACATCATACTGTTTCGAAACACTATAATTTAATTCTCAACGTTTCCCAGTTAAAAATACGAAAGTGGAACTATGATGCTCTTAGTAAGCTTTGAAGGCACAGTCTGAGGAAGGCGACCGGATAATGAAGGCTCTGGAGACCATGTCGTTTCAGGAATGGCCGAAGGAAGGGAGGGATGATTAATTAGGAGAGACTTAGAAAAATATCATGTTCTTCCAAGTATGTAAACAGGAAAAAGATTAACTTTATAGTGCAGAAGACTGGCCGATGCCGCCTTATTCAAATGATCAAAATGAACGTCAGCAGTAATGGAACAAACCAAAAACATGGCTCGCCCGACAGGAGTCAGCTAAAGATATACAACCTGAAGCTAACCGTATATAAACATCAGACAAATCAAAATTGAGAACGTTTACAAAATAACTGTCCTGTGATCTTCAAAAATGTCACGAATGTGAAAGTCAAAAAAAGCCTGAAGAAGTGTTAAAGAGACTACAGGGCCATTACAACTAAATACGACGTGCGATTTTGAACTAGACCCTTTCTATAAAGGACATAACTGAAGCAATTGGTGAAACTTGAATGAAGTCTGAGGACTGGATGGTAGTTATGTAGCAATGCTAGTTTCATGATTTTGACGGCTGTATTGTAGTTGTGTAGGAGAAAGTCCTTGTCCGTAGCAAAAGTACACTGTTCAGGGGGCACACAGTCAACAACTCATCTTGAATGGTTTAGGAAAAAAAGTTCTTTACGCTATTCTTGTAGATTTTTATAAATTTGAGATGACTGTTTTAACATTTGTAAAATTTGAAACCAATGTGCCCGGTCATAAAAAAAATTGAAAAAAATGTAAATAGCTGGAAGAAAGCTTCTGTTTGTCTGGAGGGGTGAACTGACATCACTGGGTAGAAATTACTGGGAAGCAAATTTCATCTCAACATAATCTAATGCAATCAGAGCCGTGCAAAAAACAATCAACAGGACTACCCTGAGTTAGTGAGTTCCCTGTCAAAAAAAATTAAATAGATACTGGAAGTTCAGTTTACAGAGATATTGCTAGAAAGCATTTTTCTTTGGAAAGAAAGCTAGACTGGGTGATGTACAAATGTCCCTTTTGAGTTTAAGGGGCTGATATGCCACGGTTCTACTTTTATTATTTTTATTTTTGGTTTCTACTTTTAAATAGTCCTCTGCTTTGAATCCTGAATAACCACTATACTAGAATATAATTAAAGACCCACCCCCCAGGCACTGTTCTCTTAAGAACTGGCACGAGGTCTTCAATAACATTGAAGCCTTAGCTTCTGCTGTAAAGATTATCAAAAATATTTTTTCTTAAAGATGGGTGCAAAAAGGTAAAAACTTTTTATGCACCCAAAATTATAAATGTAGCCATGTACTTCTATTCCCACCCCTGGACTCTGAGCTACATTATTTATCTCCGAATCTCTCCGCGGGGTTCTGTAGGGCTTGGGCCTTGAGTCGGTTGGCACACTGATCATCACCAGGACCCATCGAAGGGCTTAGGATCTAATGAGGTTCCAGGACAAACAAAAGTATATACAAGTCAAAGATGAGCAGAACCACAGAAAGCAAATACCAGCGCCAAACTCGTTTGACGGCGCCGAGGCTTTTCACGCGTGATATCGCGTTAGTTCCTAGGCTGTGGGTTTTTGGAAGGCAAGACTCGTGTTTCACCCATTCCTGTCTTTACAGCATGCGAACGCGGTGCCCGTCACACCGTATGCTCGAGAAGCATCTGAAGAATGAAACGGCCTCACCTTTAAATATGCCTTTAATGAGCGGGGCTACCGCTGTATTGAAGACCTCTTCCTGTTCAGTAGAGGGGTCAAACACAAAATCGTACGTGAAGGATTTGTCGGTACCGACCACCACCTAGAGAAGGCGAGGGACAAGGAGTCAGGAAATCACGCAAGGCCAGGCCACGCCCCTCAACCTGTCATTCGGCCCCAGGTGTCCCACGACTGCTACGCACCTGCGGCTCCCCGGGTACGAACGAAAGGCACATCTGGCAGCCCTCGCTAATCTCTTTGGGGACCAGAGGGCGACATCGCAGAGCCACTCTTACAGGAATTCCCTTCACCTCTTCCTTCATGGTCCTGCCTCGGCACCGTCTGCGACGGGGAAGAGAAGAGAGCGTCCTGATGATGAGTCTTGGCGGGCTGGCAGGGGTGGCAGGGCGTCCGCCCGCGGTACCGGCCCTCGCAGCGGGATCTCTGCCACGCGAGAGTCACTGTTTATCAGACGTGGCCACCGCGGCACTGCCCGCAGCCCCGACACTCTGAAGTGGACGGAGTGACGTCTGAAACGGAAAGGAAAAGCCCCGGCGGAGACGACGAAGCGCCACAGAGCAGCGGGAAAGGCAGATGCGCAGCTAAGGTGTGCCCCCGTCACTCACCGAGCCGAACGCACCTTCCCGGCGCTCCCGCCGCCCCGTTCCAAAGCGAGCTGTAACCGCCAAGTTTCAAATCGGTCCTGGCGGCGCCAGCCAATCTGAGCGCGGACGGCCTGCGGACGGAGCGCGCACGTCGGCGTGCGCCGGAAGACGCGCCGGGGCGGGGCCGGCCCGTGCGCCGCGCCCGACTCCGCCCCCTTCCCGACCCGACCGAGCATCCGCTTCCGGTTCCCAGGCTGGACTGGCGGAGAGCGCAGCCGGAGGTCCCCGGACCTGTCGGCGGGTGAGTTAGCACCGCCATCCCGGCGTCGTGTGCGCGGGACTCAGGCGGGATGCGGGGCGGGGATTGGGAGGTGGCTGGTAGTGAAGGAAAAGGTCGATCTGGGGACCCCCACCGTTACGGATCACACGTAGGGACTGTGGGGCGGTGCCTTGGCCTCCAGATAGCCAGCAGAGCTCGTTGTTTTCTTCTACGTATTTTCTTCCTCCTCTCCCTTAATCCATCACCCGGAAGTGGGCTGGGACCATAGGTTGACAGCCTTGGATGAGTTGGGGTTGTTTTCTGAAACTTCCTGGGCTGCTGTTCCGTTTGAACCATTTTTGTCAGCTTCGATTCACCCTTCCATTCCAGGGCCTTGCCGGAGATGGACAGCCGGATTCCTTATGATGACTACCCAGTGGTTTTCCTGCCTGCCTATGAGAATCCCCCAGCGTGGATTCCTCCTCATGAGGTGGGAACCATCTGTACTCTCGAATAGATTTTTCACCATGGGCATGAGATGGTATATGATGGGTAGGATGGCAGGGTTAGAAAGCTCAATGCAGGATGAATCTTAGCCTTTGTTGTAGCCAAGCGATCCAGAAGTTGGATTCTCAGCAGCCCGACCCACTGGGAGCCAAAGTCCACTGCACCAGAGAATTCTGGAATTCTGTTTCCATTCTGTCAAGGTCAACAAGTGTGGAGATCCTAGACTGCTAGCACTTCCCAGAACTATCCATCTACCCATTTGGACAGTGTTACCTGTTCTACTTAAACTAAGTCCACGACTTCACCTTTTCCCGACTTCGGGGTGATGCGTTTGTGCACCGGACAAAAGTGGGTATAAAACCTAAGACCGGTAGTAAGATTTCTGGGGTCGCTGTGTCTTGCAGAGGGTGTACCATCCGGACTACAACAATGAGTTGACGCAGTTTCTGCCCCGAATCGCCACACTGAAGAAGCCCCTGGAGCTCAGGTGAGCTTATGAACAGCCGCCTCATCTAGGCCAGAGTTGGTCAGAACCAGGCCCAGAAGTTAGCCGTGGCTGGGGGGGGGGACAGATCGGGAAGCAGGTAGGGAGGTAACGCCACTCCCTTTTATAGGCAGAAAAGCTGAGCTACCACTTCTAAGATGCATGTTCTGACCTCTTTCTGAGGGACACACGGCCAAGCTGTCATGTGATGATGCTATTTGATGTTCTCGTGTCTGTGGTCTTCATTGAGCCCCCGTTCCGTGCTCTTGTTTTGCAGTTGGGATTTAACATCCGAGGAGGAAAGGCTTCCCAGCTCGGCATCTTCATCTCCAAGGTGCGTGCGCCTGGTAGGCAGTGTGGATGGCTGCTTCCCTTTGTTAAGTTATCGGATGGTACAACCCTGATGGCCCAAGGCCTGGGAGAAGGATGATTCAGTAGACTCATAGAAGGGGCAGAATGCGGACACCCTTTCCCACTTCAAACTTCCCACCTGGCAAGCATCTGTTTCCCTACATTGTCACACACAAAACGAAACAATAGCACCTTACATTTGAATAGCACTTCATTTCACTTACAGTCTTTGAAGTGATCCCGCCTGGATCACATACAGCCTTTCCTTCCCAACAGGTGATTCCTGACTCTGACGCACATCGAGCAGGACTTCAGGAAGGGGACCAAGTCCTAGCCGTGAATGATGTGGATTTCCAAGATATTGAGCATAGTAAGGTGAGCACAGCGCTCGGGCTGCGGTGAGGCAAGAAGCCATCCCAGGTAGGACAAGTTGGACCAGATTAGCCTCATCTGTAATTTCATTAAAAAAGACCCTCCTGAGGGAGCGGACCAGGGGGAAGTAGCTGTTAGTGACCCAGAGGTTGGAGTGGCCGACTCCTTTCCTCGTGCTGTGATTCTGTCCCGGGTCACTGCTCGCCGTTTGTACAAGCTGTTCCATTCCTTTCAGGCCGTTGAGATCCTGAAGACAGCCCGTGAAATCAGCATGCGTGTCCGCTTCTTTCCCTACAGTAAGTGGCCCGCCCTTTTTTACTCACCTGGCAGGGCCCTGGGTTGGAGCTCTCCGAGTACTGATTACTGGAGGCCCTACTGCTTGGTGAGGGCGCATTGGGAGCTCAGGCCAGAAAATAACCTGCTTCTCTCTTTCTCTCTTCTTTTCCTCAGATTATCATCGCCAAAAAGAGAGGACTGTGCACTAGAGGGTTGCAGCCCACGGCCCTCCACGTGGGAACTTCTGAGACTAGGTGGCCAGGCCTCAGGGGAGCCACGTTAGAAACTCTGCTCCCAGAGTCCCCTCGGCATAGTGGAGTGGGGAGGCCAGGCAGACGCCGAGGCCATGCACTGAGCCAGCTGGCCAGCTGCATCCCCCCCGGACCACTGCACTGGCAGTTCCCTGGTTTTCTCGGTGAGCCTCGTTCCCTGCAAGGAGAAGGTGGTGATGGCGGGTGGAGCCTAGCCCACAGAGAGCCCTGCTAGCAAAGGCCGCTGACCTGTGTAGATACCATGTGCTAGGAGACGCATATGTCATCTCGTTTTCATTAGCGCATAGAAACAGTCTTGGGGAGCTTCCATCTAATCCGCCTGGCTCTCTCATCCCATCCTTATCGTACCCATGTCATACACTTGGGAGACTCCGGTGGGGCCCTGTTTTTCCTCTCCGCCTTCCTCCTCTTCTGTCTCTTGAAAAGTAAAATGTGATGCTGAAGAAACGGTGGTGTGACTTCTGGATGATACCGATTGGGCGTAAGATGCTACTGAGGTCAAAGGAAAAGCTCTCCCAAAGAACGGAGCCCCTGGAAGTAACAGCAGACTACGTGCTTCACAATTGTCTCCGTCTGCCCAGAACGGCAGGGAGGCCCAGGAGCCCTAGCTATAGTATCACAGGAGCGGTAGAGGTCGGGGATGGGGAACTGGAGGAAACGATGCCCCTTCCCCCAAGATTTCTGATGTTTCTCTGCACCGTGCAGTATTAATATAGTCCGTCTTTCCCAAGTTCTTTGATTTGGAACGTAAACTAAGGGAGGGGCTTACATCGTTTCTTTCAGGAACAGCAGTAAAAAATTGATTGCCAATTTCCAACTTGTAGCTTGAGTTCTACTGACATCTGATCGCGCCCTTTGCTTCGCCCCAGCCCCGAAGTAATTTGTTCTGTTCTGAGTTCCGTAGTTACCAATCCATTGTTGGAGGTTCCAGGCCACACCTTATGCCATCTGCATCGGCATGTTCAAATCCCCTTCAGAATAGAAAGTTTTCTAATGAGATATGGAGTGAAGTGCCCCCCATAATGAAAGTCCCAAATTTTCCTGGAAAGAATCCCAGGAAGCTTAAATATATATATATTTCCAGGCTCGTCCCCTGGAGAGTGATTCTGTTGGTCTGAGGTGGAGCTTGGAAATAAGGTGAATAAGCCTTCAAATATGGGAAACCATTCTAAATAGTAGTAATTTATCTATGGGGAAGTTCTGGCTCTTCCCATAAAACGCACCCACTACTATGGTACCTCTTCTAGAGGCTTGGTGCCATTGTTGGGTGGCAACACGCTGGTACGCAGAGCTGGGGATAGGAGTCGTTTAACTGTCTGCTTCCTGGGCGGGCCCCTCCGAAGTCTGCGCTTTGGCTGCTCTGCTGCCTCCCAGTGGCCATCTGAGAAACTGGAGGCCAAGACGCGCACATAGGCGTATGGGCTGAGTCTACTGACCTTTGAACTCCAAGACTCTCCCTGTGGTTAACAGGCTTTAAAATGAGTCATCTCAGAGGTGTGGTAAATGGCAGAGAGTCCCAGCCATGGGCCTAAGGTAAAACCCCTCCTGCCCTGAATTGGTTCCCGCTTTGCAATACTTGTGATGGCTCTGGGTTGGGGCACCAGCGTGGAGGTATAGGTATGGTGTGGACAAGGCACAAGCCATGACAGGCTGAGGCGAAAGGACCAGTGGTTTATTGAGGGTGTAGATAAGAAAACGAGAGTGAACCGTATCGGCCCTCGGGGTGTCCCAGCTGCTGTAGAACCGCATCCCCTGTAGATGTCTCAGCAGTCAGAAGGGAACAAGGGATTCCTGGGTCCCGCAAGAACTTTCTACCCAAGAGCTGTGAGATGCAGCCAAGAAATGATGGCACTTTCACGGGTCCCGTTTTACGCCTAAGCCCGGGAATTGGACAAGAACTTAGTAAGTGGCCCAAGTAGTTAAACCATTAATCTGACGGGGTGGGGGTGGAGGACTGGTACTGGGAAGCCCAGATGCAATAAATTCATCAAGTTAGGCAGACAGCCTATGCTACGGACAGGAACAATGGCTTTTGATGCCTGACTCATTGTGGGGGGTGGGGGACTCTTGGATTTCGACCACTGAGGGGTCATAAGGTAATAGGCGGCCGGGGTCAACTCTCAATTCCCAAGGGCGGTTCCTAGGAGACACAGAAGAGGAATTCTGATCTTATGACCCCTTTCACCTAAAGGCAAACTGGGGACCTGCTTTGGGCTGAAGTTAGTCCTACCGTCTCTTAAATATCAGGCAGGAAAATTGGCCTGGCCGTCAAACTCAGCCAAAGAAGTTTGCTTCCTCTGCTTGGACAGTCCCTGCTCCAGCAAAGCTGGGGGAAAGGATATTCCTCTTCCTTCGGTGGACATGGGCTACTTCCGGATGGAACAGCAGAAGCCATGCACCGGAATAGCTGCGCGTGCGTGTGTTTGAGATGGAGGGAGAGAGAATGGTGTGATGTGCAAAAGAAAAAAAAAGGACGTCAGGTTCAGAGACATGATTCTGGGCCTTTGCACTGCATGATGAGGACATGAACCTTAGCCCCACCGCAACAAGCCAAGTTCATCCAAAAGAATAAGCAGTGCTGGGTGGCTACAGTATGCCATGCGAAGTAGCATAAGAGATGGTTATTAGATTTTCATGTTACAGCTCGTATTGGCACAGGTATCAATAAACGTTACATTGAGGTGTCTGGATTTTTCTTTGCCACTCTTCTGCAGACTGGACCAATGACAAATGATGTAAGGGACCAGCTAGTGCTAAGACCCCTTCTGATCCCTGACACTGGTAACTCCCCCCAAGTAAACAGAGTGAGCTGTAGGTATTGCAGAAAAAGTCGTCGTTATGCCTTACCTTCTGTTGTTCAGCTCAGTCCTGTCACCCAACATGACTACGTCATCACCTCTTTCTGCTAGAACATCTTCTACCCACTTACTGTCTCCTTGAAAGAATCGATGTGTATAACAGAATGTGTGGCAGAGCGTTGAGATTCAGGAGACGTTTAGAGGGAATAATGTTCCTGTCCGTCCTCTGTACTAGTCTTATCAACCTCCCTATTGCTCCCTTCAATCCCTTTATCAAATGAAACATGGCTTAACACCCCCTTGTGATGTCATAGATAACCATGGCGATGTAGTCGTGAGCGTAGCTAGGAATCAGGCTGTAACAGCGCCCCTGGCCAGCTGTGTCCTGTAGCTGCAGTTGAGTCTCCACAGAGAGAAGGGAAACTAGCCTTTTAAAGGCTACAACTTAATAAAGGCAAAGTAGAGAGTTGAGGAAACTGGGCCCCTGAAAAGTGGCTACTACGGCCACAAACCAAGTGGCCTATGATCCTAGGACGGGTGGAATCTCAGTGTACTGTTTTGATTAAGGAAGACCCTATAGAGCAGCGGACTTAAGGACTCGGGGCCTGTTGGATGGTGTCTGTGTCACAGCTGGAGTTTAGATGCGGGCAGAGGGAACAAGAAACAGGGCTGGTAGTTTAGAAAGGCTTCCCGTTTTTCTTCCCCTTTATCCACAAATAATCTGGGGCGGTGCTCCCCTTCCGTGGTGAACAGGCGGAAGGGGCCGAGGTGTGGGCTCAGTCATATGAGAGTGAACACTCAGTCTTCAGTCTTCCAAGTGCATGATCGTGGACGGGAAGTCAATGCCAATGGGCGCCTGCGAACCAGAGATACTCACTCTACCCGTCCTCTCCGCCACCCCACCCCGCCGCCCTGTACCAGGCGGCCTTAGAAACCAGAAGGGGAGAATGGTCCCCGAGGTTGTCCTGGCTCAACTTTTCAACGCTGACAGCAGATAACTTTGAGGAGCAGAATCCCTGGGTGAGTCCGCCAAGGGAGGTGGCTGCGTCGGTGGCGGGCGCACCGGCTGATGCCGGCAAAGCTGTGGACGGGAAGCGCGCGCCGCTTGGCACCTCTCCCAGTGCGAGGCAGGTAAGCAAGCCCTCCGTCCCCCTGGGTGAGGAGGAATCGATTCTCTTGGAGAACGGCCACTGCATTGCTCACTGTCCCACCTCCGTATTCCCGAAGCCCGACCCAGCCCCCTAGGAACACGAGTTCGGTTTGCACACAGGCCGGTGCCGGGGGCCCCCGACGGTTTCCAGGCTGAAGCCTCGGTCCTCACTGTGGGCCTCACCGGCGTGCGGAGGCAGACATCGCGGCTCGCTGCCTGAGGTCACAGGGCGCTCTCTGTCCAGCCGCCACTCAAGCCCCCTTCGGCGTCGCCCCTAGGCCTGGGCGTGCAGCCAAGCCCCCTGGCCCGCCGCTCCCGAGGTGGGGACGAAGGTGGCCAGGACCCGGAGGGAAAGTTGAGGGACACGCGGAGGGCGGGCGGCGTGCGGGAGGGAAGTCGGGGGTCGTTTAGGAGACAAGCAGGCTCATCTAATGACTGCCGGGGGAATGGGGGTGCTCGTTCTCGATAGTTCCATCACCCTCCCGGAGGAGGAAATACCAAAGAGGTCGCCAGGCTCGTCGGGACAAGTGGGTTTATTGGAGCGTAACGGGGGACCCCCACACAGACGCGCCAGAGCCAGGGGCTCAGCTCCCTTCGTCCCCCTCGGCCGCCAGCGCCTCCTGGGTGTCCTCCGCGCCCGGCTCCTGCCGCGTGAACTCCTCGATGACTATGTCCTCGGAGCTTGCAGAGGCAGCAAGGGGAATGGCGGCTTAGGAACATCCTCCAGGTCACTCCTCTTCCTGATCGCAGCCAAGTGCTCCCTTCCCCCCCTCCCCCGCTTCCCAGCTCGATGGCCAGCGCCCCTCGGTAGCTCCCTCCTCCCGCACCGCCGGGTCCCCATCGCTCGCTCCCTCCCCAGGCTCCTAACACGAAGGTCCCCCTGAGCCCTGGGGGAGAAATAAGAACGCGGGGAGGGATGGACAGAAGGGCTCGGAATAAGAGAGAGGGAAGTCAGGGCGAGGGGGGCGGGGAAAAGGAAAAAAAATGGGGGTACGGTTCCGAGAGGAGAGGA
>NW_024345508.1:0-372 GCF_902729225.1 Pteropus medius
AAGAAATGAAAGGCTCAAAGAGCTGATCGCAAAGCTCCTAAGGCACGGAGGCCGAATTCAGACCCACAGCTGTCTGCAGTGTCTCCCAACTGAACTCTTTCCAGCGGGTGACGGCCGCCATGGACGCAGGGGACAAAGCATCCCAGGGTACGCTGTCTGTGGGCCGCCCTGACCCCTGCAAGAGCATACAGAGACGAATGAGACGTAGTTTGGACCTCTAGGAGATCAAAGTGTCAGTGAGTGCTCCTCCAACTTCGCCACCCCAGTACGCGCAGATGACCGGGCTTGGCCCACAGAGCCCCAAGGCCCCGGGAGGGCTGTGCATTTGCCGCAAGTGAGCCTTTTCTCGGAAGTCTGCGATTCTGGCTCAAA
>NW_024345509.1:0-10109 GCF_902729225.1 Pteropus medius
ATCCAATTTTTTACTTTTTATGTGTTTTTATTACTCTGTCTTTTAACATATGTAAACAGTCATTATCTCTTTGAGAGTCAATGATCGATTTCTTTGGGAAACTAACAATTTATTAGTTCTATATCTTTTTTCTAGTTATCTATATATTTATATATTTATTTTTCTCATTATATCTTTGTTTAATAATTTCTATACTTATTATCTATCATTTAGGTATTTATACATTTTTTATTTATCTATCATCTTTCAAACTATATGTGTATATATGTGTATATTTATATGTCTGTTTTCTATTTATATATCATCTTGCTATATATATATAATCTCAATATGTACATAGATATCATCTATTTATAATTTTTATATTCCTGTATTTCATTTCTCTGACTAAGCAATTATCTATTTATCTATATTTTTATTTACAATCTACCTATCTATTCATATTTCCATGTATTTATCAAGATCTTTCCATTCCTCCAACCATCCATGCACCGTTAATCCCTTTATCTATTTTTATATACTTCATCTTTCTTCCATCTATCTATCTATCTTCCATCTACATATCTACCTATGTATCATGTATGTATCTATGTAGCTATGTATCTATATATTTATCATCTATCGATTATCTGTCTATCTACCTGTCTATCTATAATCTATATCTGTCATCATTCATCTTTCTATTTTATGTGTCTTTCAATCTATACATCCATTATCTATCAATTCATTTATCATTCATTCTTTTAGTCATGTATCCATTTGTCCATCTATACATCCATAATCAATATGTATGTCATATCTATCTATCATCTATCTATTTATCTATCTTCTAACTATTTTTATATGTATTTCTTTATTTTTGTATTACGTGAATCTTTTTCTTACTGTATATATTAAATTATTTATATGTATATTTATCTATCTGTGGATCATTTAACTAACTTCTGTATATATCTTTATTAATCTATCTTTTAACATATATAATTGTTATAATACATTTTTAAATCACTAATCACTGTTATGTCTACGTAACTTATTTTCTTTACATGTATCTATCTGTGTTTATCTATCATCAATCTATTTATCATCTACTTTTCTATCTATCTATCTACCTATCTACCTATTTATCTAGCATCCATTAATATATCTATCATCTCCTTCTATCCATCAATAATTCCATTTACCTATTCATTTTGTATCCATGTATATATCTACCTACATATATATAAAACATTTATCTATCTATCATCTATCTATCTCTCTATGTATCTATGTACCTATGTGTCTATCTATCTATCTATCATCTATCATCTATCTGTCTATCTATCTATGTATCTATCTATCTGCTATCTATCATGTATCTATCAGCTATCATCTATCTATGTATCTGTCATCTTTCAATTTATCTAACTTCTATTTCTTTATCTTTTTATTTATTCATAACAGTTATCATTTTATTCATCCGTCCATCTTAATATCTATTTAATCATCTCTAGAACCATCCATTCTTCCACGCGCCCAAAACTTATTTACCAAATTTTATCTATCTACCTTATGTTTATCTATCTATGTATCTATCTATGTATCTATCTATCGATCGATCGATCGATCGATCTATCATCATCTATCATCTATCATCTATCTATTTATCTATCATCTATCCATCATCTATCTATCTATCATCTTTCCATCTGTTATCTATCTATCGGTATATCACTGCTTCATTTATCATCTCTCTATTGGTACATCCATCAATCCATCTATGCATCCATCATTCCATCTCTTTGTGCTTACCTATCTTTCTATGTATCTGTTGATCTATCTTTCCCATTATGTATCTGTTTATCATTATTAATTTATCTATATATCTATCATCTCCTTCTATCTGGCAATAATTTTTGTTATCTCCTCATCAATCTGTTTCAATCAATCGATCTATCTGTTTATCTATCTATCCATGCATCTGAATCTTTTCATTTTTTTATCCAAAAAACATACTTTCTAATTATCCATTTATGTTTGTGCCTAACGATCAATATATACCTGATGTTACTTATTGACTATCTAGTTCACATTTATTCATCAATATTTCCATAATATCTATCAATCCATCCATCCATTTATCTATCTACCTATCTACCATCTATATATATCTCGTTCTATTTATTTATCCATCTATCTATGTATCTATCTATGTATCTTTTTATCTATCTATCTTTTATGTATTTATGTATCTAGTTATATGGTTTTTGTCCATTTCTCTATCTCTATATATAACTTCTACAGCTATCATTATAAATCTATAATGTCAAATTATATGTAATATGTCAAATTATCATCATATATTTCTAAATCTCTTATCTTAAGTTTTGTATATGTATCTATTTATTTGCGTTCCCTTACTATTTCTCTGTCAATTATCTATGTATCTATATACTATCTTCTATCTACCTTATAATCTATATTATTATTTATGAGATATCTTTCTATCAATTCATCTAACACTCTATCATCTATCTATTCATCCATCTATGAATGCATCCATCCATCCGACCATCCATCCATCCATCCATCCATCCTTTGATCAACCATCCAACAATCCAACCATTTATCTTTTTATCTATCTATATATCTATGTATCTATGTATCTATTTATCTACCTTCCATCTATCTATCAATCTATGTATCTATATATCTATCAACTATCTATCTGTCTATGTATCATCTTTCTATATTCATCTATCTATAATTTATCTATATATTTTTGTATCTATTCATCTATGTAAATGTCACTCTATATCATCTATGATTCTGTTTGTCTATCTATCGATCTATTTTCTATCTATAAGTATTCATTTTTATTTCTAACCATTTATCTCTCTTTCTCTATGTGAATTTATTTATCTTTATATCTTAATTCATCTATGTATATTAATATATCTATTCAAATCTATTTTTTATTAATCTATCTTTTAACATATCACATCTTTATATATTTCTAAATCACTGATTCCTCTTGTATATTCTCTTATGATTTATTTTTGTTCCATCTTTTTATACGTCTTTTTTAACTATCAATGTATCATCTACTTTCCTATCTAACATCTATGTATCTATTTATCATCGATCTATCTATCTATCTATCTATCTATCTATCTATCTATCTATCATCTATCTATCTAATTAAATACTTAGTAATTTACAAGAGTATATATTTATTGCTATATTCATCACTTTATTTATCTTTTTTCTATTCTTGCTATTTATCTATCTATTATCTATATATCTCTCTACCATTATTCTGTCATTCCATGCATCAATCCGTCCATTTATCCATCCAGCAATCCACCCATCCATCCATTCATTTGTCTATCCACTTATCATTTTTCTGTCTATCATCTCTTTATCTATCTATCTATCTATCTATCTATCTATCTATCTATCATCTATCTATCTATCTATCTACCTATCATATATCTATCTGTTATCATCTAATGTATTCATCATCTACCTATCTACATTTTCCTATTTAGCTATCTTTATTCTATCTTTTATTTATGTATTTATTTAACGTTTAAACTAATCATTTTCTTTTTTTCCGTCTATATTCTATTTACTTAAGTATCTATATATCTAAGGAAATAATTATTTATTTTTTCTGTTTAGTTTTCATCCAATATTCATCTTTTCTACAATCTGTGTACCAATCTACGTGTTTTTCATCAATTTATCTATTTTTCCATCGATCTTTTAGTCTACTTTTCTACCTATTTATCATCTATATCATTAACATTTCTATTTATTTATCTATTTTTTATCTATCTATCTTCTATGTACTCAGTCAAACATCCATCGGCAATTTTTCTATCTATTTATCTGCCATCTATTTTGCTATCTATCCTATATTTATCTGTCAATTTATTTATTTTTTTATTTATCTATTTATTTTTCTGTATCTTATGTATCTTTCTTTTTATGTTTATTTTCTTTTTTTATCTATATCTAATTATGTAATGATTATGTGTTTTACTATCGATAAGTATTTGCATTTCTCTATTTATTTCAACGTCGTCATCGCTTTTATAATTTATATTCCTTTCCGCCTAACGAGAGATATGTCTCATAGTGCCCGTCATTTCTCTTTCTCTCCACCTATATTTTTTCAGATTTTACGCATCTATTTGTCTTTCTGTCTGTTTGTTGACCGGACTCTGTTTCGATGTTTATGTACGACTTACTGTCCCTTAAGTCTCTGCAATAACTTTCCTTCATCCATGTTTTAGCTATCTATCCAACTATCTATCACGTATCTATCTATCACCTATCTATCTATCTAACTATTTATCATCTATCTATCTATCTATGTATCTATCTATCTATCTATCTATCTATCTACCTATCTATCATCTATCTATTTATCTATCATCTATCATGTATCTATCTATCTATCATCTATCATGTATCTATTTATCTATCATCTATCCATCATCTATCTATCATCTTTCCATCTATTATCTATCTATCGATATATCACTGTTTCCTTTATCATCTATCTATTTGTACATCCATCAATCCATCTATGCATCCATCAATCCAGTAGTAAATATACACTTTTCTAAATATATTTCTATTTATTTAGATAGATAATAGGTAGATAGAAAGAGAGATGATACATTGATAGATAAAAAAGTTAGATAAAGAATGGAGCACAAGTACTCATACATAAAGAGAAGAATCAGTGATTTAGAAACATGATAAAGTAATATATTAAGAGATACACGAATAACAAAATGTAGATTGTTATAGATAGATATATTAATGTGCACAAATAAATAAAAAATAGAGATAGATAAATTCATGTAGATCAATAGATAAATAGTTAGAAATTTGAATGAATAGATGTAGATAATGAAATACATTGATAGACAAAGATGTAAACAGACAGGCTGAAAGACAAACAGAATCATATATGATAGATATATACAGATTTATATAGATGGTTAGACACAAAAATATATAGAGATAATAGATAGACAATTAAAATAGATGATACATATAGATGATAGATGATAGGTAGATAGATAGAAATATACACAGATTCGTAGATACATAGATATGTAAATAGATTAAAAGATAGATGGTTGGATGGATGATTGGTGGATGAATGCTTGGATGGTTGGATGGATGGAAGAATAGATAGTTAAATGGATTGATAGATGGGTAGATAGACAGAAGATAGATAGAGTGTTAGATTTATTGATAGACAGATATATGATAAATAATTATATAGATAATAGCTTAGATAAGATATCGATAGAAGATTGATAGGTAAATAGAAAATGAATACAAATAAATAGATGAATGTAAAAAAAGGAAGATAGATTTAAAAATATACGATCATAATTTTATTTAGTAACAGATTTATAAAGATAGAGAAGTTAGAGAGAAAGAGAAATGGAGAGATAAACATATAAATAAATAGATAAATGAATAGATGAAAGATACATAGATACATAGACGGATAGATAAATGGATCGAGAGATAAATAGATAGGTACATACATAAACAGATACATAGAAACATAGATAAATAGAATGAAAAAGAGATAGAAAGATAGATAGATGATAGATAGATAAATGATAGATAGATTGATAGGTAGATAAAAATACCTGGATAATAGACAAACAGGTTGACTAATTTGATAAATCAAGAAAAAATCCTAAAGAAGATTTAGAAAATATTAAACTTCATATAGATCGATATATCTATCTCAGGTATATTGAAATGTTGTCTCGTTGTACATAAACATAGTAAAATAGATGTTATATACAAAAAAATAGATAAATGATAAATAGACTGATAGAGACAGGTAAATTATAAAAAAATAGTAAGAAAGATATATAGATGACAGACTGAAATTGAAAAAGAGAGAAAAACATATTAATAACTATCAGTCTTTTGAACGATAGACAGATAGATATATACAGAAATAGATCCATTAATCCTTTAATATAGAGATATATTAAAGTAATAATGATGGACACATAACAGATAAATAAGTAGTTTGATAGACAAAAATCCACACAAACACAACAAAATCAAATATTAAAAAAAAGATATCAATCATTAAGTTATGAAAAAAATAGTCAATATATACAGAGTAGGAGATATAGATAATAATAGTCTTAAATATATACAGAGTAGGATATGTATATATGAGATAGGTAGATAGATAACTACATTTACAAATAGACTGATTTCAAATATAAAAGAGATAGAAAATGGTCAGAAAGATAAATGATAGGTAAATAGATAGACACATAGATATATAGATTCATAGATATGTAGATGGATACTTAGATACATAAATACATAGATTGCTAAATGCAAGGCAGAAAGATAGATGATAGATAGATGATAGATAGATGATAGATAGATGATAGATATAGATAGATAGATAGATAGATGATAGATAGATGATGATAGATAGATGATATATAGATAGATGATAGATCGATAGATATGTAGATGATAAATAGAAGGATGAAAAATATACAGAAAGATATATACATGATAGATTAGATAAACAGATAGATAGATAGACAGAAAGCTAAATAATAAGATAAAAAGAATGAGAATGAAAAGTAATTTGGAAATATCTAATGTTTCAATATTCAGAGATACATTTAAAAAATATATACAGAAGTTAATTTGATAGATAAATTGACAGATATAGATAACTAGATAAACATTTGGAAAGATTTGTAGATAGAGGGTGATAGATTGGATAGATATTCATAGACAAACAAATACATGATTACATACAGACAGACAGACAGATAAACTTACATAGAAACACGCATACATACATAGAAAGATACATAGATAAATTAATGATAGATTGATGGATGGATAGAAAAATAAAGGCATGGAATGGATAAGCGGAAGGCAGACGAATGGACTGACGGTAACATTCCGAAAGACACAAAAAGCGTCACACAATAAAACAAACAGTAACACAGACTGAAAAACAGACAGACAATGACAGACAGGCACATACAAAAAGAGATACATATATTGACGTACGGAAAGATCCATGATGATCCAAATGAGAACTATATCTATTGTGGAAAAACAGTATAAATTAAAACAGAGGACGACTGTTTAATAAATAAAGAAGATAAGCATCAGAGGTATTCAAATACATAAGAAATACAGAGTTACCTAGTCAGATAGCTAAATAGGTAAATAAAAAGGTAGAGAATTACGTAGATAGATACAAAATAGATAGATAGATAGATGATGGATAGAAAGATAGATAGATAGATAGATAGATAGAAAGATAGATAGATAGATAGATAGATAGATGATAGATGATAGATAGATAGATAGATGATAGATGATAGATAGATAGATAGATGATAGATAGAGAGATATCTACAGGATAAATAGACATACAATACATAAAAGTAAGATGAATGAATGGATAGAAAGAATGAAGGATAAAGAATCAGACAGTTATAAAAAACTAACGTGTACACAGATATATTAGTCAATATTTAAATTTAAAAATGTTGCATAATGGAGATGTACACGGAATAAAAGTTATACAGAGAATTATAGCTAAATATATTGATATAAATAGACAAAAAGAAAGATTAATAGATTAATAGATAAATACGAGATATGAAAAAGATATACAAATAGATCTTTAGATATAATAAATAGGTAAAGCATATCGATACAAATGAAAGTTACATAAATAGATGATAGATAGACACATAGATGATAGATAGATGATAGAGAGAGAGAGACAGATAAATAGATAAACAGAAGATAGATAGATAATAGATGAGAGTTAATAAATAGAGGGAAGAAGAATAAATAGACATGTAAAAAATAATGAAATAGGTATATGATTAGGTAGTTAAATAAATACATAAAATACAAATATATTGTAAGACATATAGGTAAAAAGTAGGATCATTATTTAGCAACATCTAACGATATCTTGATGTGTTAAGAAAGAG
This sequence comes from Pteropus medius, assembly GCF_902729225.1. Taxonomy (NCBI): domain Eukaryota; kingdom Metazoa; phylum Chordata; class Mammalia; order Chiroptera; family Pteropodidae; genus Pteropus; species Pteropus medius. The sequence goes on from NW_024345509.1 coordinate 8,031, forward strand.
ATTTAAATATAAATATGGAAGTGACATCGATACATGAAAAAGGATAGATAGAGAGATGAGAGACAGATGAACACGTGAATACATGATAGATGGATAGATGGAAGGATGGATGTTTAGTTAGATGAACAATAGAAAGAAAGATAAATTGACAGATAGAAAGATAAAGAGATTTACAGGTAGATTATATATAGAAACATTGAAGGATAGATGGATGAATGGATGTTTAGATTGATGGATGGATTGATGACAGAGAAACAGATAAATCATAGATGATAGATAGATGACACATAGAATGATATATGGATAGAGAGTGATACATTATGGAGAGATAAATAGATAAAAAGATGCACAGATAGATAGATAGAACATAGGTATATATAAATACATACATAGATATATGAATAGTTTAATGGATAAATAACAGATAGATAAATAGATACATAGATAAACAGATAAATAAATATAAATAGAAAAGTAAACCGTAAGTTAAAGCGATATAGGATGAATGGATAGATAGAGATAATCACACAAAAAGCAGACAAATAGATACACGATAGATAGGTAGATAGATGATAGATAGATGATAGATAGATAGATAGATAGATACATAGATACATAGATACTTAGATACATAGATAGATACATAGATAGATAGATAAATCATGATGAAGGAAAGATATATTACAGAGGATTAACTTACGTGAAGTCATACATAAACACCTAAACAGAGTCACATCAACAAAGAGACAGAAAGACAAATAGATGCGTCAAAACATGAAAATATAAATAAACAGAAAGAGAAGTGACGGGCATAATGAGACATATATCTATCGTTACGGTAAAAACTGTAAATTTAAAGAGCGAGATCGACGTGATCTAAATTTACAAAAAAGAAAATAAAAGTAAAACACATAATCAATTCATAATTACATAAATAGTTAGAGAAAAATAGAATATACACAGAAAGATACATAACATATAGAATAATAAATATATAAATAGAAATATAAAGAAATTGAGTGATAAATAGACGACAGATAGATACATATATAGATAAATGTACAGGTGACCAATGGATGTTTGCCTGAGCACATAGAACATAAATATTTACATAAAAACATCATAAATAGTTCGAAGGCTTAATGACATAGGATATAAATACATAGAGAGATGATAGAAGACAGATGACAGATAGATAGATGATAGACAAATTGATGATAGATAGATAGATAGTTGATAGATAGATAGATAGATAGATAGATAGATAGATAGATAGATATAAAGGTAGATAGCTTAAGGGATTGATGGACTGATTGATAAAGAGACGGATGACAGATTAATTCATAGATAGGTAGATAGATAGATAACAAGATCAATAATGGATAAAACATTAAACAGAAAAAGAAATAAAGTGCCATTTAGTTAGATACATAGATACTTAAATAAATAGAATAGGAACAAAAAATGATTAGAATAATTGATAAATAGATACATCCACATGAAGATAGAAGAAAAATAGTCTGATGGGTAATGAAGCATGGATGATAGATAGATGATAGAGAGATAGATAGATAGATTGATGATAGATGGATAGATACATAGATAGATACATAGATACATAGAAAAATAGATAGTCTGATAAATAGAAAGTTAGAAATTTGGACGGATACATAAATAAACGGATAATGCGTAAAATCATAGGTAGGTAGATAAATAAATAAAAAGATGAATAATACATAAAAAATTAAACAAAATATGAAATAAATTGTTTTTGTTAGATATATAGATACTTAAATGAATAGAATATAGACAGATAGAAAACAATTAGAGTAATTGATAAATAGACACATGCATATGAAGATAGAAAAAAGATAGATTGACAGGTAATGATAGATAGATGATAAATAGATAGATACATATATATATATAAATACATAGATACATAGATGATCGATAGAAACATGATAAATAGACAGACACACAGACACACAGACACACAGACACGCAGACAGACAGTCAGAAAGACAGCAAGACAGACAGAGAGACAGATAGACAGATAGATAGATAGATACACAGATA